>NC_134483.1:57897442-57971885 GCF_040206685.1 Ascaphus truei | reverse complement strand
ACCCCCCCTCCCTGCCCTTCACTCACCCCCCCTCCCTGCCCTTCACTCCCCCCCCCTCCTGCCCTTCACTCACCCCCCCCCTCCCTGCCCTTCACGCACCCTGTCCCTGCAATCCCGGCCAACGCCATACCCACCCTCCTCTTATTACACAACCACCACTGTTTCTACTGTGCAATACATACATTTATAATAAACATTACTATTAATTAACACTGTTTCTACTATTTTTTATTAACATAATACCCACCCTCCTCTTAATAAACAACCACCACCACTACTCTATAACACCCCCCCAAAAAAACCTTCCTATTTTCAACAACCACAATTCGTCTTTGTCACAACCCACCCTTCCTCTTCCACCCCCTCCCTGCCCTTCAGCCCCCCCCTCCCTGCCCTTCAGCTCCCCCCCTCCGTGCCCTTCACGCCCCCCCTCCCTTCACGCCCCCCCTCCCTGCCCTTCACGCCCCCCCTCCCTGCCCTTCACGCCCCCCCTCCTTGCCCTTCACGCCCCCCTCCCTGCCCTTCACGCCCCACCCTCACTGCCCTTCACGCTCCCCCTCCCTGCTCTTCACGCCCCCCCTCCCTGCCTTTCATGCACCCCCCTCACTGCCCTTCACGCACCCCCCCTCCCTGCCCTTCGCGCACCCCCCCTCCCTACCCTTCACGCACCCCCCCTGCCTACCCTTCACACCTCCCTGTCCTTCAGACCCCCCCTCCCTGCCCTTCACGCCCCCCCTTCCTGCCCTTCACGCACCCCCCTCCCTGCCCTTCACGCCCCCCCTCCCTGCTCTTCACATCCCCCCCTCCCTGCCCTTCACGCCCCCTCCCTGCCCTTCATGTCCCCCCCTCCCTGCCCTTCACGCCCCCTTCCCTGCCCTTCCTGTCCCCCCCTCCCTGCCCTTCATGCCCCCCTCCCTGCCCTTCATGTCCCCCCCTCCCTGCCCTTCATGCCCCCCCCTCCCTGCCCTTCACGCCCCCCCCTCCCTGCCCTTCACGCCCCCCCTCCCTGCCCTTCACGCCCCCCCCCTCCCTGCCCTTCATGCACCCCCCCCTCCCTGCCCTTCACGCACCCCCCTCCCTGCCCTTCACGCACCCCCCTCCCTGCCCTTCAGACCCCCCCTCGCTGCCTTTCACGCCCCCCCTCCCTGCCCTTCACGCCTGCCCTCCCTGCCCTTCACATTCCCCCCTCCCTGCCCTTCACGCCCCCCTACCTTCCCTTCATGTCCCCCCCTCCCTGCCCTTCACGCCCCACCTCACTGCCCTTCACGCCCCCCCCCTCCCTGCTCTTCACGCCCCCCCTCCCTGCCTTTCACGCACCCCCCTCCCTGCCCTTCATGCACCCCCCCCTCCCTGCCCTTCGCGCACCCCCCCACCCTGCCCTTCACGCCCCCCCCTCCCTGCCCTTCACGCCCCCCCCTCCCTGCTCTTCACATCCCCCCCTCCCTGCCCTTCACGCCCCCCTCCCTGCCCTTCATGTCCCCCCCTCCCTGCCCTTCACGCCCCCCTCCCTGCCCTTCCTGTCCCCCCCTCCCTGCCCTTCATGCCCCCCCTCCCTGCCCTTCATGCCCCCCCTCCCTGCCCTTCACGCCCCCCCCGACTGCCCTTCACGCCCCCCTCCCTGCCCTTCACGCCCCCCTCCCTGCCCTTCACGCCTCCCCCCTCCCTGCCCTTCACGCCTCCCTGCCCTTCACCCCCCTCCCTGCCCTTCACACCCCCCTGCCCTTCACACCCCCCCTGCCCTTCATGCCCACCCCCCTGCCCTTCACGCCCCCCCCTCCCTGCCCTTCACGCCCCCCCTCCCTGCCCCTCACGCCCCCCCTCCCTGCCCCTCACGCCCCCCACCGCCCTGCCCTTCACGCCCCCCCCCGCCCTGCCCTTCACGCCCCCCCTCCCTGCCCTTCACGCCCCCCTCCCTGCCCATCACACCCCCCCTCCCTGCCCTTCACGCCCCCCCTCCCTGCCCTTCACGCCCTCCCCTCCCTGCCCTTCACGCCCCCCTCTCTGCCCTTCAAGCCCCCCCTGCCCTTCATGCCCCCCTCCCTGCCCTTCACGCCCCCCCTCCCTGCCCTTCACGCCCCCCCTCCCTGCCCTTCACACCCCCCCTCCCTGCCCTTCACCCCCCCCCCCCTACCTGCCCTTCACGCCCCCCCCTCCTTGCCCTTCACGCCCCCCCATCCTGCCCTTCACACCCCCCCTCCCTGCCCTTCACGCCCCCCCTCCCTGCCCTTCACGCACCCCCTCCCTGCCCTTCACGCCCCCCCTCCCTGCCCTTCACGCCCCCCCCTCCCTGCCCTTCACGCCCCCCCTGCCCTTCACGCCCCCCCTCCCTGCCCTTCACGCCCCCCCTCCCTGCCCTTCACACCCCCCCCTCCCTGCCCTTCACGCCCCCCCCGACTGCCCTTCATGCCCCCCCTCCCTGCCCTTCACGCCCCCCCCCTCCCTGCCCTTCACGCCACCCCCTCCTCCCTGCACTTCACGCCTCCCCTCCTCCCTGCCCTTCACGCCTCCCTGCCCTTCACCCCCCTCCCTGCCCTTCACCCCCCCTCCCTGCCCTTCACCCTCCCTGCCCTTCACCCCCCCTCCCTGCCCTTCACCCCCCCTCCCTGCCCTTCAACCCCCACTCCCTGCCCTTCAACCCCCCCTCCCTGCCCTTCAACCCCCCCTCTCTGCCCTTCAACCCCCCCTCCCTGCCCTTAACGCCCCCCCCTCCCTGCTCTTCACGTCCCCCCCCTTCCCTGCTTTTCACGCCCCCCTCCCTGCACTTCACGCCCCCCCCTCCCTGCCCTTCACGCCCCCCCCTCCCTGCCCTTCACGCCCCCCCGCTCCCTGCCCTTCACGCCCCCCTCCCTGCCCTTCACGCCCCCCTCCCTGCCCTTCACGCCCCCCCTCCCGGGCCCTTCACGCCCCCCCTCCCTGCCCTTCACGCCCCCCCTCCCTGCCCTTCACGCCCCCCCCCTCCCTGCCCTTCACACACCCACTCCCTGCCCTTCACGCCCCCCCCCTCCCTGCCCTTCACGCCCCCCCCCTCCCTGCCCTTTACGCCCCCCCCCTCCCTGCCCTTCACGCCCCCCCTCCCTGCCCTTCACGCCCCCGTCCCTGCCCTTCACGCACCCCCCTCCCTGCACTTCACGCCCCCCCTCCCTGCCCTTCACGCCCCTCCCTGCCCTTCACGCCCCCCCTCCCTGCCCTTCACGCACCCCCCCCCCTCCCTGCCTTCACTCACCCCCCCTCCCTGCCCTTCACTCCCCCCCCCTCCCTGCCCTTCACTCACCCCCCCCCCCTCCCTGCCCTTCACGCACCCCGTCCCTGCAATCCCGGCCAACGCCATACCCACCCTCCTCTTATTACACAACCACCACTGTTTCTACTGTGCAATACATACATTTATAATAAACATTACTATTAATTAACACTGTTTCTACTATTTTTTATTAACATAATACCCACCCTCCTCTTAATAAACAACCACCACCACTACTCTATAACACCCCCCCCAAAAAAACCTTCCTATTTTCAACAACCACAATTCGTCTTTGTCACAACCCACCCTTCCTCTTCCACCCCCTCCCTGCCCTTCAGCCCCCCCTCCCTGCCCTTCAGCTCCCCCCCTCCCTGCCCTTCACGCCCCCCATCCCTTCACGCCCCCCCTCCCTGCCCTTCACGCCCCCCCTCCCTGCCCTTCACGCCCCCCCTCCTTGCCCTTCACGCCCCCCTCCCTGCCCTTCACGCCCCACCCTCACTGCCCTTCACGCCCCCCCTCCCTGCTCTTCACGCCCCCCCTCCCTGCCTTTCACGCACCCCCCTCACTGCCCTTCACGCACCCCCCCTCCCTGCCCTTCGCGCACCCCCCCTCCCTACCCTTCACGCACCCCCCCTCCCTACCCTTCACACCTCCCTGTCCTTCAGACCCCCCCTCCCTGCCCTTCACGCCCCCCCTTCCTGCCCTTCACGCACCCCCCTCCCTGCCCTTCACGCCCCCCCCTCCCTGCTCTTCACATCCCCCCCTCCCTGCCCTTCACGCCCCCTCCCTGCCCTTCATGTCCCCCCCTCCCTGCCCTTCACGCCCCCTTCCCTGCCCTTCCTGTCCCCCCCTCCCTGCCCTTCATGCCCCCCTCCCTGCCCTTCATGTCCCCCCCTCCCTGCCCTTCATGCCCCCCCCTCCCTGCCCTTCACGCCCCCCCCTCCCTGCCCTTCACGCCCCCCCTCCCTGCCCTTCACGCCCCCCCTCCCTGCCCTTCATGCACCCCCCCTCCCTGCCCTTCACGCACCCCCCTCCCTGCCCTTCACGCACCCCCCTCCCTGCCCTTCAGACCCCCCCTCCCTGCCTTTCACGCCCCCCCTCCCTGCCCTTCACGCCCGCCCTCCCTGCCCTTCACATTCCCCCCTCCCTGCCCTTCACGCCCCCTACCTTCCCTTCATGTCCCCCCCTTCCTGCCCTTCACCCCTGCTCACTGCCCTTCACGCCCCCCCTCCCTGCCCTTCACGCCCCCCCCCCTCCCTGCCCTTCACGCCCCCCCTCCCTGCCCTTCATGCACCCCCCCTCCCTGCCCTTCACGCACCCCCCCTCCCTGCCCTTCACGCACCCCCCCTCCATGCCCTTCACGCCTCCCTGTTCTTCAGACCCCCCCTCCCTGCCCTTCACGCCCCCCCTTCCTGCCCTTCACGCCCCCCCCCTCCCTGCCCTTCACGCCCCCCTCACTGCTCTTCACATCCCCCCCTCCCTGCCCTTCACGCCCCCCTCCCTGCCCTTCATGTCCCCCCCTCCCTGCCCTTCACGCCCCCCTCCCTGCCCTTCCTGTCCCCCCCTCCCTGCCCTTCATGCCCCCCTCCCTGCCCTTCATGTCCCCCCCCTCCCTGCCCTTCATGCCCCCCCCCTCCCTGCCCTTCACGCCCCCCCCTCCCTGCCCTTCACGCCCCCCCTCCCTGCCCTTCACGCCCCCCCCCTCCCTGCCCTTCACGCCCCCCCCTCCCTGCCCTTCACGCCCCCCCTCCCTGACCTTCATGCCCCCCTCCCTGCCCTTCACGCCTCCCCCCTCCCTGCCCTTCACGCCTCCCTGCCCTTCACCCCCCTCCCTGCCCTTCACACCCCCCCTGCCCTTCACACCCCCCCTGCCCTTCATGCCCACCCCCCCTGCCCTTAACGCCCCCCCTCCCTGCCCTTCACGCCCCTCCCCTCCCTGCCCCTCACGCCCCCCACCGCCCTGCCCTTCCCGCCCCCCCCCCCGCCCTGCCCTTCACGCCCCCCCTCCCTTCCCTTCACGCCCCCCCTCCCTTCCCTTCACGCCCCCCCTCCCTGCCCATCACACCCCCCCTCTCTGCGTGCCCCCCCCCCCCTTCACGCCCCCCCCTCCCTGCCCTTCACGCCCCCCCTCCCTGCCCCTCACGCCCCCCTCTCTGCCCTTCAAGCCCCCCCTGCCCTTCACGCCCAGCTCCCTGCCCTTCACGCCCCCCCTCCCTGCCCTTCACGACCCCCCTCCCTGCCCTTCACGCCCCCCCTCCCTGCCCTTCACGCCCCCCCCCCTACCTGCCCTTCACGCCCCCCCTCCTTGCCCTTCACGCCCCCCCTCCCTGCCCTTCACGCCCCCCCTCCATGCCCTTCACGCCCCCCCTCCCTGCCCTTCACGCCCCCCCTCCCTGCCCTTCACGCCCCCCTGCCCTTCATGCCACCCCTGCCCTTCACGCCCCCCCCTCGCTGCCCTTCACGCCACCCCCTCCCTGCCCTTCACACCCCCCCCTCCCTGCCCTTCACGCCCCCCCCCGACTGCCCTTCATGACCCCCCTCCCTACCCTTCACGCACCCCCCTCCCTGCCCTTCACGCCACCCCTCCTCCCTGCACTTCACGCCTCCCCCCTCCCTGCCCTTCACGCCTCCCTGCCCTTCACCCCCCCTCCCTGCCCTTCACCCTCCCTGCCCTTCACCCCCCCTCCCTGCCCTTCACCCCCCCTCCCTGCCCTTCAACCCCCACTCTCTGCCCTTCAACCCCCCCTCCCTGCCCTTCAACCCCCCCCTCTCTGCACTTCAACCCCCCCTCCCTGCCCTTAACGCCCCCCCTCCCTGCTCTTCACGTCCCCCCCTCCCTGCTTTTCACGCCCCCCTCCCTGCACTTCACGCCCCCCCTCCCTGCCCTTCACGCCCCCCCCCTCCCTGCCCTTCACGCCCCCCCCCCCTCCCTGCCCTTCACGCCCCCCCTCCCTGCCCTTCACGCCCCCCCCTCCCTGCCCTTCACGCCCCCCTTCCCGGCCCTTCACGCCCCCCCCTCCCTGCCCTTCACGCCCCCCCTCCCTTCACGCCCCCCCCTCCCTGCCCTTCACGCCCCCCCCTCCCTGCCCTTCACGCCCCCCCTCCTTGCCCTTCACGCCCCCCCTCCCTGCCCTTCACGCCCCACCCTCACTGCCCTTCACGCCCCCCCTCCCTGCTCTTCACGCCCCCCCTCCCTGCCTTTCACGCACCCCCCTCCCTGCCCTTCACGCACCCCCCCTCCCTGCCCTTCGCGCACCCCCCCTCCCTGCCCTTCACGCACCCCCCCTCCCTACCCTTCACACCTCCCTGTCCTTCAGACCCCCCCTCCCTGCCCTTCACGCCCCCCCTTCCTGCCCTTCACGCCCCCCCTCCCTGCCCTTCACGCCCCCCCTCCCTGCTCTTCACATCCCCCCCTCCCTGCCCTTCACGCCCCCCTCCCTGCCCTTCATGTCCCCCCTCCCTGCCCTTCACGCCCCCCTCCCTGCCCTTCCTGTCCCCCCCTCCCTGCCCTTCATGCCCCCCTCCCTGCCCTTCATGTCCCCCCGCTCCCTGCCCTTCATGCCCCCCCCCCTGCCCTTCACGCCCCCCCCCCTCCCTGCCCTTCACGCCCCCCCCCCTCCCTGCCCTTCACGCCCCCCCTCCCTGCCCTTCACGCCCCCCCCTCCCTGCCCTTCACGCACCCCCCCTCCCTGCCCTTCACGCACCCCCCACCCTGCCCTTCACGCACCCCCCTCCCTGCCCTTCAGACCCCCCCTCCCTGCCTTTAACGCCCCCCCTCCCTGCCCTTCACGCCCCCCCCCTCCCTGCCCTTCACATTCCCCCCTCCCTGCCCTTCACGCCCCCCTACCTGCCCTTCATGTCCCCCCCTTCCTGCCCTTCACCCCCGCTCACTGCCCTTCACGCCCCCCCCTCCCTGCCCTTCATGCCCCCCCCCTCCCTGCCCTTCACGCCCCCCCCTCCCTGCCCTTCACGCACCCCCCCTCCCTGCCCTTCACGCACCCCCCCTCCCTGCCCTTCACGCACCCCCCCTCCCTGCGCTTCACGCCTCCCTGTCCTTCAGACCCCCCCTCCCTGCCCTTCATGCCCCCCCTTCCTGCCCTTCACGCACCCCCCTCCCTGCACTTCACGCCCCCTCCCTGCTCTTCACATCCCCCCCTCCCTACCCTTCACACCTCCCTGTCCTTCACACCCCCCCCTCCCTGCCCTTCACGCCCCCCCCCTCCCTGCCCTTCACGCCCCCCCCCTCCCTGCCCTTCACGCCCCCCCCCTCCCTGCCCTTCACGCCCCCCCCCTCCCTGCCCTTCACGCCCCCCCCTCCCTGCCCTTCACGCCCCCCCCCTCCCTGCCCTTCACGCCCCCCCCTCCCTGCCCTTCACGCCCCCCCCTCCCTGCCCTTCACGCCCCCCCCTCCCTGCCCTTCACGCCCCCCCCTCCCTGCCCTTCACGCCCCCCCCTCCCTGCCCTTCACGCCCCCCCCTCCCTGCCCTTCACGCCCCCCCCCTCCCTGCCCTTCACGCCCCCCCCCTCCCTGCCCTTCACGACCCCCCCTCCCTGCCCTTCACGCCCCCCCCCCTCCCTGCCCTTCACGCCCCCCCCTCCCTGCTCTTCACATCCCCCCCTCCCTACCCTTCACACCTCCCTGTCCTTCACACCCCCCCCCCTCCCTGCCCTTCACGCCCCCCCCTCCCTGCCCTTCACGCCCCCCCCTCCCTGCCCTTCACGCCCCCCCCCCCTCCCTGCCCTTCACGCCCCCCCCTCCCTGCCCTTCACGCCCCCCCCTCCCTGCCCTTCACGCCCCCCCCCTCCCTGCCCTTCACGCCCCCCCCTCCCTGCCCTTCACGCCCCCCCCTCCCTGCCCTTCACGCCCCCCCTCCCTGCCCTTCACGCCCCCCCCTCCCTGCCCTTCACGCCCCCCCCTCCCTGCCCTTCACGCCCCCCCCCCTCCCTGCCCTTCACGCCCCCCCCCTCCCTGCCCTTCACGCCCCCCCCCTCCCTGCCCTTCACGCCCCCCCCTCCCTGCCCTTCACGCCCCCCCCTCCCTGCCCTTCACGCACCCCCCCTCCCTGCCCTTCACGCACACCCCTCCCTGCCCTTCACGCACCCCCCTCCCTGCCCTTCAGACCCCCCCTCCCTGCCTTTCACGCCCCCCCTCCCTGCCCTTCACATTCCCCCCTCCCTGCCCTTCACGCCCCCCTACCTGCCCTTCATGTCCCCCCCTTCCTGCCCTTCACCCCCGCTCACTGCCCTTCACGCCCCCCCCTCCCTGCCCTTCACACCCCCCCCTCCCTGCCCTTCACGCCCCACCCCTCCCTGCCCTTCACGCACCCCCCCTCCCTGCCCTTCACGCACCCCCCCCTCCCTGCCCTTCACGCACCCCCCCTCCCTGCCCTTCACGCCTCCCATTCCTGCCCTTCACGCCCCCCCCTCCCTGCCCTTCACGCCCTCCCTCCCTGCTCTCACATCCCCCCCTCCCTGCCCTTCACGCCCCCCTCCCTGCCCTTCATGTCCCCCCCTCCCTGCCCTTCACGCCCCCCTCCCTGCCTGCCCTTCACGCCCCCCCCCTCCCTGCCCTTCACGCCCCCCCCCTCCCTGCCCTTCACGCCCCCCCCCTCCCTGCCCTTCACGCCCCCCCCCTCCCTGCCCTTCACGCCCCCCCCTCCCTGCCCTTCACGCCCCCCCCCTCCCTGCCCTTCACGCCCCCCCCCCTCCCTGCCCTTCACGCCCCCCCCCCCTCCCTGCCCTTCACGCCCCCCCCTCCCTGCCCTTCACGCCCCCCCCCTCCCTGCCCTTCACGCCCCCCCCCTCCCTGCCCTTCACGCCCCCCCCCTCCCTGCCCTTCACGCCCCCCCCCCTCCCTGCCCTTCACGCCCCCCCCTCCCTGCCCTTCACGCCCCCCCCCTCCCTGCCCTTCACGCCCCCCCCCTCCCTGCCCTTTACGCCCCCCCCCTCCCTGCCCTTCACGCCCCCCCCCCTCCCTGCCCTTCACGCCCCCCCCCTCCCTGCCCTTCACGCCCCCCCCTCCCTGCCCTTCACGCCCCCCCCCTCCCTGCCCTTCACGCCCCCCCCCTCCCTGCCCTTCACGCCCCCCCCCCTCCCTGCCCTTCACGCCCCCCCCCTCCCTGCCCTTCACGCCCCCCCTCCCTGCCCTTCACGCCCCCCCCTCCCTGCCCTTTACGCCCCCCCCCTCCCTGCCCTTCACGCCCCCCCCCTCCCTGCCCTTCACGCCCCCCCCCTCCCTGCCCTTCACGCCCCCCCCTCCCTGCCCTTCACGCCCCCCCCCTCCCTGCCCTTCACGCCCCCCCCCTCCCTGCCCTTCACGCCCCCCCCCCTCCCTGCCCTTCACGCCCCCCCCCTCCCTGCCCTTCACGCCCCCCCTCCCTGCCCTTCACGCCCCCCCTCCCTGCCCTTCACGCCCCCCCCTCCCTGCCCTTCACGCCCCCCCCTCCCTGCCCTTCACGCCCCCCCCCCTCCCTGCCCTTCACGCCCCCCCCCCTCCCTGCCCTTCACGCCCCCCCCCTCCCTGCCCTTCACGCCCCCCCCCCCCTGCCCTTCACGCCCCCCCCCCCCTGCCCTTCACGCCCCCCCCCCCCCTGCCCTTCACGCCCCCCCCCCCTGCCCTTCACGCCCCCCCCCCTCCCTGCCCTTCACGCCCCCCCCCTCCCTGCCCTTCACGCCCCCCCACCTCCCTGCCCTTCACGCCCCCCCACCTCCCTGCCCTTCACGCCCCCCCACCTCCCTGCCCTTCACGCCCCCCCCCCTCCCTGCCCTTCACGCCCCCCCCCCTCCCTGCCCTTCACGCCCCCCCCCTCCCTGCCCTTCACGCCCCCCCCCCTCCCTGCCCTTCACGCCCCCCCCCCTCCCTGCCCTTCACGCCCCCCCACCTCCCTGCCCTTCACGCCCCCCCACCTCCCTGCCCTTCACGCCCCCCCACCTCCCTGCCCTTCACGCCCCCCCACCTCCCTGCCCTTCACGCCCTCCCCCCTCCCTGCCCTTCACGCCCCCCCCTCCCTGCCCTTCACGCCCCCCCCCTCCCTGCCCTTCACGCCCCCCCCCCTCCCTGCCCTTTACGCCCCCCCCTCCCTGCCCTTCACGCCCCCCCCCCTCCCTGCCCTTCGCCCCCCCCTCCCTGCCTTTCACGCCCCCCCTCCCTGCCCTTCACGCCCCCCCTCCCTGCCCTTCACGCCCCCCCCCTCCCTGCCCTTCACGCCCTCCCCCCTCCCTGCCCTTCACGCCCCCCCCCTCCCTGCCCTTCACGCCCGCCCCTCCCTGCCCTTCACGCCCCCCCCCCCTCCCTGCCCTTCACACCCCCCCCCTCCCTGCCCTTCACGCCCCCCCCTCCCTGCCCTTCACGCCCCCCCCCCCTCCCTGCCCTTCACGCCCCCCCCCCTCCCTGCCCTTCACGCCCCCCCCCCCTCCCTGCCCTTCACGCCCCCCCCCTACCCTGCCCTTCACGCCCCCCCCCTACCCTGCCCTTCACGCCCCCCCCCCTCCCTGCCCTTCACGCCCCCCCCCCTCTCTGCCCTTTACGCCCCCCCCTCCCTGCCCTTCACGCCCCCCCTCCCTGCCCTTCACGCCCCCCCCCTCCCTGCCCTTCACGCCCCCCCCCCCTCCCTGCCCTTCACGCCACCCCCTCCCTGCCCTTCACGCCCCCCCCCCTCCCTGCCCTTCACGCCCCCCCCCCCTCCCTGCCCTTCATGCCACCCCCTCCCTGCCCTTCACGCCCCCCCCCCTCCCTGCCCTTCACGCCCCCCCCCCTCCCTGCCCTTCATGCCCCCCCCCCTCCCTGCCCTTCATGCCCCCCCTCCCTGCCCTTCACGCCCCCCCCCCTCCCTGCCCTTCACGCCCCCCCCCTCCCTGCCCTTCACGCCCCCCCCCTCCCTGCCCTTCATGCCCCCCCCTCCCTGCCCTTCACGCCCCCCCCCCTCCCTGCCCTTCACGCCCCCCCCCTCCCTGCCCTTCACGCCCCCCCCCCTCCCTGCCCTTCACGCCCCCCCCCTCCCTGCCCTTCACGCCCCCCCCCTCCCTGCCCTTCACGCCCCCCCCCTCCCTGCCCTTCACGCCCCCCCCCTCCCTGCCCTTCACGCCCCCCCTCCCTGCCCTTCACGCCCCCCCTCCCTGCCCTTCACGCCCCCCCCTCCCTGCCCTTCACGCCCCCCCCTCCCTGCCCTTCACGCCCCCCCCTCCCTGCCCTTCACGCCCCCCCCCTCCCTGCCCTTCACGCCCCCCCCTCCCTGCCCTTCCCTGCCCTTCACGCCCCCCCCCTCCCTGCCCTTAACGCCCCCCCTCCCTGCCCTTAACGCCCCCCCACCTCCCTGCCCTTAACGCCCCCCCACCTCCCTGCCCTTAACGCCCCCCCACCTCCCTGCCCTTCACGCCCCCCCACCTCCCTGCCCTTCACGCCCCCCTCCCTGCCCTTCACGCCCCCCCTCCCTGCCCTTCACGCCCCCCCTCCCTGCCCTTCACGCCCCCCCTCCCCCTGCCCTTCACGCTCCCCCTCCCCCTGCCCTTCACGCCCCCCCCTCCCCCTGCCCTTCACGCCCCCCCCTCCCCCTGCCCTTCACGCCCCCCCCTCCCCCTGCCCTTCACGCCCCCCCCTCCCCCTGCCCTTCACGCCCCCCCCTCCCCCTGCCCTTCACGCCCCCCCCTCCCCCTGCCCTTCACGCCCCCCCCTCCCCCTGCCCTTCACGCCCCCCCCTCCCCCTGCCCTTCACGCCCCCCCTCCATGCCCTTCACGCCCCCCCTTCCCCCTCCATGCCCTTCACGCCCCCCTTCCCCCCGCCATGCCCTTCATGCCCCCCCTTCCCCCCCTCCAATCCCCCCCCTCCATGCACTTCACGCCCCCCCTTCCCTGCCCTTCACGCCCCCCCCTCCCTGCCCTTCACGCCCCCCTTCCCCCCCTCTCTGCCCTTCACGCCCCACCCCCCCTCCGATGTACACAATTTTTTTTTCATAAACAAGACTTACAATAAATAATTTTATCAATAATACTTTCTTGCTCTACTTTTTATGTTCAACATTTGTGCTACATATGTTCTACTTTCATTACACTTTACTCCTATAGTTTTTATTTTAAACAACATTTTTATTTATTTTTTTATCTATTTACATTCTGGGCAACTCCGGGTCTCTCAGCTAGTATATATATATATAATTTGTAAAATGAAAAAAACTCTGTAAAATATTTAATATTTAAATAAAACGATTTCTCTGAAAAAGTATAGGCAATGCTTCACAATTAAGCTATTTAACAAAATCTAATTCTTTAGGCCTCGTTCAGTGTGCCAGAGGCAGGAGTTGGAGGGAGGGCGTTCGCGAGGGCGGGCGGCAGTCTGCTGGGCGATGTATGCACATCCTCCCCAGCAGACTTTCTCAGGAGTTGAGGAGGCGGGGAGGGGGCGGTGCTACAGACCTGAGGTTAAGGATCCAAGTTGCAGTCTTGAAATCATTCTCAAGAATGATTTCATTGGTTGCCGAGGTCCCAGTGACGCTGCTGCAGCTTCAAAAAACGAATTTTTTGTTTATTGCAACTGTAGCCAGCGTCAACTCCCTACTTCGGAGACAGGGCAGCTGCTACCCTGACAACCACAGTTCACTTTAAATACATTGTATCCCACGGCCGCACGCACGTCAGCACGCCCTCCCTCCGAAGCCTGCACCCTGAACGAGGCCTTACCCCTGCCGGCATCTCTGTGATAGAGGTAAAATAATAAATCAATTATATAAAGATTAACTTTATTTATTAGTATGCTGCACCTGGGAAAAACTATGGACACGACCCTAAACATGCCCCTTTTCCGTGACATGAATAGATTTATGTTACTAGGAGTGTTAGCTGGTGCACGGCGCGTTGATGTGGAACTAAGGCCTCGTTCAGGGTGCAGGCTTCGGAGGGAGGGCGTGCTGACATGCGGGCTGCCGTGGGACACAATGTATTCAAATTGAATACTGGTTGTCAGGGTAGCAGCTGCCCTGTCTCCGAAGTACGGAGTTGACCTGGCTACAGTTTCAATAAACAGCCCAAGTTGTTTATTCAAGCTGCAGCAGTGTCACTGGTACCTTGGCAGCCAATGAAATCATTTTTGAGAATGATTTCAAGACAACAACACCGATCCCTAAGCTGAGGTCTGTCGCCCTGCCTCCTCAACTCTTGATAAAGTCTGCTGGGGATGATGTACACACATCGCCCAGCAGACTGCCGCTCGCACACGCGAACGCCCGCTCTCCAACTCCTGCCTCTGGCATCCTGAACGAGGCCTTAGTGCATAAGGTGGCTTCCATGCTGGCGAAGACCAGGCGGAGGCGTGCGCGCACGGCTTGATCACATTGCCTTACGGCATTGATTGCGCCCATATATCGCACCTGCGACAGCAGGAGGGGGCACGCGGTGCGCGAGGAATCAGTTCAATCTGATTCAACGGTGCAATGGGCAGGTCACGTGAGCGGTTCGCACAATGAGGGCGAACCAGCTTCGTGACGTCACAGACCCCTTCCCCCCCCCCCCCCCCCAGGCGCATCTACCTTTATCACAAAACGCTCCCGCTTAACCCGGGTGACGTCACTCGCACGGTCGGTACATCCGCGCAGACCTCTGCTGCATGGACGGAGCCTTACAATTACCTTCTGAAATGCTGATTTCTAGGATATTGACCTTTTATAACTAGCAAGAGGGTAGCTGAGCACACCAAACAAGAGATGCAAAAAGATTAGTGCAAAAAGATCCTTTTAATGACTGAACACAGTCATAGAACATCCAATTATTTAGACTTTTTATAACTATCATACAAAGCCCCCATTATATAAAGTTAACACGACACATCAAACAATATATCGAAAACACTATACACACACAAATAAATAACAGGAGGGTCTGTCAAACACTCCTATAACAAACGGTTGTCACTTGCCCTTACTAAAGATGGCGGTGCTAGCCTTTCTCCTATGCCTGTGTTCTGCCGCCTGAAGTGGTGCGCCCCCGGAAGTACTTAGCGCCGATATAGCGGAAGTGTTTGCTAAGTTCCGGTCTCTATCGTGTCGGCCCCTCTGAGGAAGATGGTGAGTGTCAGGGTTTCTTCCAGAGTACAATCCGTCGGCATCCATCGCCATCCCGCCGCTTCGGTGTCCGGGCTCCCGGAGAGCGGGGAGGACAGACACCGCCGGTGACGTCCCGCCCGATATGACCGGGAGCAACGGGTTATTTAGCGACTTTTTGGTGCCGGTTTGATGTGCTGGCCCGGAGGCCTCGGGCTGAGCTTCTAAAGTGAGGACCGCGCACTGGAGAGGGGGCCGGTATAAGGCATTATAGGACCGCGCACTGGAGAGGTGGCCGTGGCTTGCAGTGATAGGTCAGGGCAGGGCAGGTCCCTTTCACACCGGGGCCTGTGCGCAGGCCGCTGTGCCCTGTATACTTACTGTGTATCAGGGAGACTCATTCATAGGCATCTGTGATTTCCTGATACCAGGGAGCCCGGTCTCTATTCTGTGGGCTCATATTGGGATCTGCATAGAATAAATGGGAGTCTGTGGGCTCATATTGGGACGTGCATGGTTTGCATAGAATGGCCCGTGATGGCAGCTTTCTCACATGTTGACTTGGTGAAAGATCCATATCATACCCAGGCCTGTGGTAATCTGAATTGTGTCGGCTATGGATGAGCTGTACTGTCAGTGTACCAGATAGGGCAGCACTGCCTTGTAGAGTAATGTTTTGCAGGCCTATTGGAGTAATTTGCTAACCCCTTCACTTAGTCAGTCTTGAAAGTCATTGAAGTGCCTAAATCAGTAGATGGGGTTATATTCCTTAATCACTTGCACCAACTTTTACTAGGTGTGCATCAATGTGAGGATGCAAAAGTCTGCGTCTCACAATCTAGCCATGTTACATCAGTGCAGTTGCTAATTTCCATTTGTTTGCCGTTCCGTAAGATTGAACTTCTGGGCTTGCATTCAGTTAATCAAAACCTAAAAAGTGGTCTTTCACATTTGCCTAGGGGTGCGCTTATAGTAAGTGCGACGTGATGTCTTGGTTGCGATCGCTGGAAGTCATCTCCATTTTATTTTTCCAGCAACTGTAGCCTGACGTTGGTGGCACTATAAGCGTAGCCTGAGGATTTTTGCATTTATCTGTGATGTTTCATATAAATGTCTGAACATATGACACTTAATGATTTCAGTTTTTCATACTGAGATAAATGCAATGCTGCTCTGGAAATTTTTGTTACGTTTACATGTACGTTCTTTCTAATACGTTTTGCTTGCCTTTTTTACTTTAGACGAAGGGAACCTCGTCATTCGGCAAGCGCCGTAATAAGACGCACACACTGTGCCGTCGCTGTGGATCCAAGGCGTTCCATCTTCAGAAGTCCACCTGTGGCAAGTGTGGCTACCCATCAAAGCGCAAGAGAAAGTGTAAGTACATATATATTTTTTCTCAACGATTTTCTTAAATATGAGCAGAGAGGTTAATGACACCTGGAACGCAACCATTCATTGGTTTAAAATGTGATGCTAATCTAATATTGCTTTCAGCAACTCTACTCCTACCTGCTTCTGAAATCAACTCCCAAACTGGCACAAGTGTAGTAGATTTGTTGGAAAGCATGTTGGTGAATTATGATCTTGGCAGATTTTAAATGATCTCCATTTATAGCTGGAAATGTAAGTTTTTGGTATCAAATTCTTGCGGTAGGGGTTGTATAGAAGCCAGGCTGAGCCAAATTGGCTTTGTTTTTTGTTCAGGATGGCAAATCCACGTCCTCAAGGGGCACCAACCGGACAGGTTTTAAGGATATCCCTTGTTCAGCACACGTGGCTCAGTCAACAACTGAGCCACCTGTGCTGACGCAGAGATATCCAATACCTTGCCGGCTCAGTCAACAACTGAGCCACCTGTGCTGACGCAGAGATATCCAATACCTTGCCTGTTGGTGGCCCTTCAGCACTTGTTTGATACCCCTGGGCTAGGTCTTCAGGTGACAAATACCATTTAAGTTTCCCATGTGCCTCTAAGGCAGAGGGCATGGCCAGCGCTTACCCGCACTGAAGCTTACCAGTGAGCCCCTGCAGCCGCAATGAGAGCGGCTTTAGCAGGGGCTTGCGGAGACGTAGCTCGCAAAATTATTTTTAGTTTGCGCGCTGAGGGGAGCAGTGGGCCAATGAGGGCGAACCAGCTCCGTGACGTCACTGGCCCGTCCCCAGAGACGGCGTGCGATCTAAGGTAAGGGAAAGCACCCGCTTTCCCTCAGCCTCTGCACGGCTGAAGTCCCTATGGACTCAGCCTAATAGAAAGGGGCACAGAGCAGGAATTTCCTTAAACTTTAGACTTGCTACCCATAAATCTGTTTTTTCTTGCAATCATATCACAAGTGGCTACATAATTCTCAACTTGTATGCAACATTGTAATCTTCCAAATGTTTCAGATGACGCCCAAGGCCTCGGTCGTAGTACAGGCCAGTGGGGCGCAAACTTTTTTTTCCTGCGGTCACCTCATCCCCACTTAATTCGGCTCCGGCGTCATGACGTCACTTTGCCATAGCATGCGTTGTTTGCCGCCACGTTGCCATGGCAACGCGTGTGGAGCCAAGGTAAATGAAGGTTTACAGAGGCCCTGCAGCACACCCGACACTTAATTTAAGTGCCTTCGGGAAGCACGCGGGGCCTCTAATCCACCCCGGCTCTCTCTTTCTCCCCCCCCCCACCTCCCATCTCTGCGCAGGCAGTCTCTCACGCCCCCCAGTTTGCGCACCGCTGGTACAGGCGACCGAGCGTGGTGATTTCACACGCCTGTACTTGCCGAGATCTGGGTCCCGCAGGGTTGAGCAATGGGGGGGGATGGTGCCCGTGGCGTCGCGTGAGCTGTAGGCCCTCATTGGCTGAACCACGCACATGACCCGGCAGTCGCGCAGCAAAGACAAACAAGTTTGTCTCATCAAGCATTTGCCTCCATTGGTTTGGATTTGGCACGAGCGATGTCGCTCTCACAGACTGATCCACTATGGATGCAGCCCAACTGTCTTCTGGGGAAACCTACAATACTCAGGGTTTCTTTTATTTATTTTTTAATGGTCTGGTGTGTATACATATGTATGTACAGATTGGAGTGTGCATATTTACAGGTTTAATTAAGATGCAAATTCTGCTTTTCCTTTAACACTGGAAAAATAATTACATGGTAATCCTAAAACTTATTACACATTTGCTGCCTTTTCACCTGCTAAAAAGCAGCTTGTGTGAAAGATGACCGGTAAGTTGAATGTGACCTATATGACCATTTATTGACAGATCATATGATTTATGTCAAAATAAATTTACTTTTAGATAACTGGAGTGCCAAGGCCAAGAGACGCAACACCACGGGTACCGGCCGCATGAGGCATCTTAAGGTTGTCTACCGTAGATTCAGGTAAGATCAAAACATCTCACTTGGTTGCTGCTTTAAGTTAAGAAATTCTACATTACCTTCAGTGGTATTTCATTGTTGTAGTGCACGCTAGTAATTATTTCCACTAAAAAAAATTTACAATTAGTTTTATCAAAGATTTCTAGTTTGTACAATGACAAGTTCTATTGTCCACCCCTTTCTGCTCCAGTTTTGATCAAATTGTAAGGAATGTATTTGCGTGTCGTTCATTTGAGCTTAATGGTGCTTAATGAAATATCTAGACTCTTTCAACTGCAAAGTTACATGTTGGCGATGCTTATGAAAATAGTTTGCTTACATAATTGCTCCTATTTTGACACCTTACTACAGTTCCTCTGAAAGTAATTTTAAATGGTATTTTACACCGGTATGATTTGTCACATATCTGCTTAATGTTATCAAATTTGTTTAGTTGGCTATAAGGGCTGTCATTTGTAAGACTTTGCTAGGAGATCTAAATGTAGATATTTAAAACGTAAATGGCCCAAAATATCAGAAGTAAATTAATAAAACGGCTTGAAATTGCATAGTTGCAGTTCTATAAACTAGACCTAATGGTTATTATTGTATTTGTTTAACCATAAAGAACATGCACTGCATGCCGCAGGGATCGGAAGCAGAGGCTCTTTGCACAGATTGCAGTTGTAACTAGTCTTGTAAATGTAGGTGGAGCTTTAGCCAAAATCCCAATTGCACCTATTCATTAGACTACATACATTATAGACTTAAGATTTAGTTGATGGGTTCGTTGTATACATAAACAGTAACTAATGCTTATCCATGATGTTTCAAAGAATAAATGTCTGAACATATGATCTATAGTGATTTTGACTTCTAACTGAGATAAGCTGAAGTAACTGAATACATGTCGCCTTTCTTAGTGGACATGTTTTTTCTCCTCTTTAATAATTCTTTCTCCCCCCCCCCCATCTTTGTGCAGGAATGGATTCCGTGAAGGCACAACACCGAAACCCAAGAGAGCTGCCGTTGCAGCCTCCGGCTCCTCTTAGGAACAGATATTTGTTAAAATAAACGTCATCAAAAAGTGTGATTTCCCTGCATTTTTTTCCCCCCTCACATTCTGTCTTTCTGTTTGGTGGTAGATGTTTAGGTAACATTCCTAGTGTGATATACACTGCCTACTCCTGCGTTCATGCTCAAGTTGCCACATCTGATTGCATCTAAAGATACTTCTACATTTTGAGGGTTTTTTTTTGGCTGATTAAATTATTCTTGGACCTCTGAAACTCCCTTCTGGTGATTTTACGAGATTCATAGTTTTTGTTTTGTTTCCTTAAAGTACAAGCAAGATTTCCCAGAATCCCTGGCTGCAGTGGAAACAGGATTGCAGTGCTGCCTGGGACATGTGAATGTGCTCACGTGATATTTTTTATTTGTCCTTAAAAAAAAAAACATGCAATCACCAAGAAATGTACAGAGCCCTACGTGATGATGCACAGGGGTCTCCTGAGCTGAACACTGTTCATTTTGAGCTCCGGAGATACCGGCATAGTAGGCGCCGGTCACCGTTCCGGCTGTGCTCTAATGCTCCTGTCAAGCTAGCCAATGGGAAGCAAAACCTGATAATGTTGTGGTTTCCTATTGACCCGCTGGGTGCTGGAGCTTTGAACTGCGGCCATTACGTGATCCCTGGTAGCTGAGTGGCTACGGCATCTATTACGGAGGTAAGGATCTCCTGAAGGATGGGATCCAAACAGCTGCAATTAATGGGGTTCATCTCTAGAGACCCCCTCTGCTTCAATCCTGGGTTTAAAAAAAAAAAATGAATTGCTGCTGTTTCAGAAACTCCACCATTTGTAATTTAGTCATATCACCAGATTATAGTAGATTAGAACTAGCATCCGATCACTGATTGCTCTAGAACTGGGGGCGCAAGATTTTTCTGGGGGGTGGGGGGGCGCAGTGGTTGCAGAGGCCCTGCGCTCTTCCCCCAAGGCATTTAAATAAAATGCCGGGGATCGTGTGAAGCCTCTGCAACTTCACTTACCGGGATTCAGAGGCTTGGTAGGATGCGTTGTCAAATGCCGCCGCGGGGACATTTGACCCCGGTTGTCATGGCGACAAGACCCTGGCAAAAGAGGTAAGGGGGTGGCGAAGCTCAAATAGTTTGCTCACCCCTGCCCTAGAATGCTGCAAAGGCTATTGTAGATGAGGGCTATTGGCCTCCAGAAGTTCTGCTTAAAGGATGCGAGTGTCTTCTGATTAGTGTTTAATGCCTTTTATTATTTTTTCTAAAAAGTGCATTACAGTAAAATAATGAATCCCACACAACTTAAAATGGACATGGTTTAAAATTTCCCACATGGACACCATTTTACAACACATGCAAAAGCGGTTTGGAAGTAATTACAATCAAATGGGTTTTCTGGGGGGGAAAGGCAAACTAAAGTTAAATATTTTTTTCTTTAAATCTATTTGTGATGATTTGAAACAGGAGTTGTGGGACAGCTACTGTGCAGCTCTACACCAGGACCATACAGGGCCTCTGCCCAAGCTGTACCCCGCCACTGTACAAACTTCTGGTTTTGGGCTGGGGTGTGACATTTTCCCCAAACAGGTTGTCTTGGGCAGCTTTCAGCATGTGTAGCGGTGCAAGAGGTTCCGATGTGCATTCCCTCAGGACTATTCCATCCTGCTCCAGCCTCCAAATTCCCTGACCAGTATGATGTAAACTCCCCCCAAGACACGTGGTTGAAAGTTGTGAGGGAAAAGTGGCCTCGTATGTATGTTCATGTCAAGCACCACCTACCGCACACCTAAATCCACTTGGCTGATTTTCTGATGAGGTTAGAGTGCGCATCTAGTCCTACAACCTGTCACCTTGATCTTATTCCCACAAATCTCACTCTGGCGGACTAAGCCCCACCCTAACTCACCTTTTTAACTTTTCACATCTGGCACATTCCCATTTTCTTTAACCCTACACCTGCCAATTCTAAAGAAGCCCTCTTGACCCTGCCTCTACCGCACTATCTTCTCCCCTTTGCCTCCAAGTGACTTGTTTGCAACCACTTGATTCACTTTCTCCTCCAACTCCCTGTCTGACTTTGCAATCTGGTTTCAGTCCTCGACACTCCACTGAGACCGCATTAACAAAAGTGGCCAATGACGAGGGTTGCAGTGTCCTGTTTGCAAAGAGCTGGTATATAAGTGGCATAGAGGTGAACAGGAGGATATCTATCAAAGACTCAATAAGCCACGGCACTCTTCTGTCAACACTGGAGCACCACCATTCAAACATTGTTTTTCTCAAATCTTGCTGTACTATTTATATTGGCTCTGACCACTTCTTTTTTTTAAGCTACCTTTTCTACCAGCAAGAGAAGAGCGCAAAAACAGTGCACTGCCAGGGAGCCAGGTGGTGGAAAAATATAAAAGTCTATTTATTCAGCAACACTCAGTAACATGACCCCAAAGGGTGAGACAAAAGCTCCTACGCGTTTCGGACCGTAGGGGTCCTTTATCAAGGAGTATAATATAATATACTCCTTGATAAAGGACCCCTACGGTCCGAAACCCGTAGGAGCTTTTGTCTCACCCTTTGGGGTCATGTTACTGAGTGTTGCTGAATAAATAGACTTTTATATTTTTCCACCACCTGGCTCCCTGGCAATGCACTGTTTTTGCTCTCTTCTCTTGCTGGACTACTACTTACAGATTGCACGCCATTTGGATGGACCATGAAGGACAGATGGAGTGGGTAAGATTCATATATGATTTATTTGTGATTTCTATGGATGAGTACCGTTATTAGCACTGTTTTATCTCCAATGAGGTTACACTAGAGTGCCCTAGGGCATCCTAGTTTGTCGCCTTCAGGAGACGGGTGTGTTGGTGACTCACATATCACATCTTATTATTATACCCACTCCGTTATTCACTCTGTCCTTCAGTCCTGATTAATTATTATGGACATTTATGTTGGAAGTTCCACCAACTTTGGAGCACCCATTTCACCATATACCTTTTCTACCATCCTCATTATTCCTCTAACTCGGTTCATGTTTCAATTTCACCTTCTCGATTTCTCAGTTCATGTTAACTCCTTTCCTATCTGTGTTCTTTGACACTATTCAGCAAAACACCCTACACTAAAACACCCCTACACATTCTCTTTCCATGCTTTCCCCCCTTGCTTCTGGGGATATCTCTCCCAATTCTGGTCCCTGTCTAATTTCTACATGGTCTCGTCGGAGAGATGTGAACGGAGGGGGGGCGGGAGGAGACAGACGGGGGGGGGGGGGGAAGAGGAGAGAGGTGGGATATATATATATATATATATATATACACATACTGTTACTGCAATAGATGCAGATATATGTATCGACCGACACGTCCCATTGACACGCCCCCCGCGTCCCATTGAGACACCCCCTGATACCCTCGCAACTAGCAGGACAAGATTTGTCTCCTGCTTACATGCGCGTGATGTCACTGTGCATGAGCGCCAACGCGCCCGCTCTGTGCTTCGCTTCACCCTGGCCGCAGCTTAATCAACTACAATCACATATTTTCAACTCCTCTCTCTACTCTGGTACTTTCTCCAACTCCTTCAAGCATGCAACAGTTATACAGTTACTCAAAAACAGCAAGCTTGACCCTACATGTCTATCGCCCTGTCTGCCTCCTGCCTTTTGCATCTAAACGCCTGGTATTCTCTTGCTTACTCCGTTTTCTTACCTCCTATTCTCTTAGATCCTCCACAATCTGGCTTCGCAACTACTCACTGCACCGAGACAGCCCTCACCAAAATAACTATGACCTCCATGATGCCAAAGACAAATATCATTACACCCGGCTTATATTATTCGACCACTCTGAAGCCTTTGATAGTGTGAACCACACCACTTCTTCACATTCTCCATACCCTTGATATCCATAATAGAGCTCTATCCTGGATTTCTACTTACCTCTCCCATCGGATTTTCAGTGTCTTGTTTGCCAACACCTCTGTCGATTTCTCTGTGACCTTATCACATCTCTTAGGTCCAAATACCACCTCTATGCTGATAACACACAAATTTACCTTTCAACCCCTGACCTTACACCTGCTATATTATATATTTTATCAATAGTAATGAATTTTAGTTTTTTCATTGTTCTGTGTCAATTAAAGTAATTGCAATGTTTTTATGTACACCTTTCAGTATATAACTAATAATTGTGTACAATTGTGAATGATAGTATCAACAGGTGTGTTTGAGCATATATAAGGACTCGCAGGACAATGCTGAATGTATCCTCCTGAGGAAGTTGCTTGTCAGCGATGAAACGCGTAGAGCTGTTCTGAGTGGCGGTTCCGGTAGTGACATCATTTGACGCGCTGCGTATAGCCCTGTCCCCCGATCGCAGACAACCTGGAAATCCCCTGCTCAGCTGTGTGTCAGCGTACACATCAGCTGATGAATTGGAGCCGTTCCTCTGCTGTCCTGGGACATTGAATAACATCAACTGAGCCCAGACTGGAGTCTGCAGCAGGGAGGTGATTCATCCTGGTTCCAGTGTGTTCCTGCAGCCAGAGCAGAGATTCCTACCTGTTATCAGGTTTTTCTATTATGCGATTTTAACACCTTTGTGCGTGTGCATTTTTAAGGTTTCCAACCTAATACATGTATTAAACGGTAGTACACTGTGGGGCATGCGCTTCTGCTTTATGTTTGAGATATATAGATTAGAGGAGGGTCACTTGGTATCACTTCATGACGTGGACTCTTCTCTGAGCCAGTGACAAAACGGGGGTGCGGCTCCTGTTTTCGCGCCACTTCCCTGCTTCAGGCAGGGCGTTGGCTTTCGCGCCAAACCCGGCCAAATCTTTGCACTCAACTTTCTTGCAGCCTGTATGCACGCAGCACGTGCGCCATCCAGACTCGGCGGGAACTGCCATTTTAGCCCACATCTTATCCCTCGTGTACTCCCTTGCTGGGCAGCTGCCATTTTGGGTGCACTAACGACGGGTTTCCACACAGCGCGACCCTCACGATTTGGTAGGGGACTCGCACTCCTGTGAACACTGCACTCCATTTTAGTCTCTGCTCAGTGGTAATTCAGCATACCCCAGGCTAGGCAAAACTCTTTCTCGTGTACACCGCACACGATGACAGTCCAGTACAAGTGCTCAACGGTGATAGTCTAGCCACTGGCTAGTTGTGCTTTTGGGGCTTTTCCCCGCGGCACTTGGCGTCACCTCCTCTTGGCTGCCCGTATCGTAGACCCTCTCCTGAAGCTCCTGGCCCATGTTAACCAGGGTTCCCCCTTTAGGCATCCTATGATTACCCGCCTCAGG
The DNA here is from genome assembly GCF_040206685.1 of Ascaphus truei. Taxonomy (NCBI): domain Eukaryota; kingdom Metazoa; phylum Chordata; class Amphibia; order Anura; family Ascaphidae; genus Ascaphus; species Ascaphus truei. Next base: position 57,947,923 of record NC_134483.1, on the reverse strand, counting down.
GGACTAGAACAGCTATAGCCCTGTTGCCAGCTCTATGCGCCTCTTTAGGCCAGTCTAGGTTGTGCTTTGCAAGGTTCACTGGCCTCCTGACTACCCCTAGACTCCCTTCCATAACACTTACTCTGGCCGCATACATCCTAATCTTCCAGTTCTGCTTCGCTGAAAGCCTGTCCTGATTAATCTCAGCAGCGCCTCCAAATGTAACCCTGTTTCCCCCTCCCAATCTCACATAGGGTCTATCTCGGGGAAACTTGTTCTGGTTACTACTTTGAGTGTGGTGCAAACCTGCTGGTAACAGGGGGCCCTGGGTCTCCCGCATGGTGTTATAGGGGAATGACAGGAGAGGCTTCTCGGTTCTTGCCCGAATCATACTCACAGGTGCAGCGCCTCCATCTCTTGCAGCACCCAGATGTATGGGGAGAAGTCTCTGCAGGAGAATCTCTTTACCTTCTTCCCAATAGACCTCACTCTCAGGCCAGAAGTATAATAAAACTTTTAGCTTTCTGTAAAGCGCTATGTTATTATTATTATTATTAATTGTAACATTCACCTAGCATTGAGAAACACATAATGAATGTTGTGACTGACCAGTAGCCAGACATTTTTGGGAATTACGACATAACATTAGTCAATTGAAATATCAAATAATTGATTGGGTACCTCCCCTAAAAAGGGGTAGACATAGGGAGACTAGACTGTTGCAGAAAGAAGCTGGATGGATTTTTGAATTAGTGTTATCCACAATGGATTAAACAAATGTTTGGATCTAGTCAAATAATATTTCTAATTTGTTACAGTGTATTTTCAGAAGTTGTTACAATTGTGATTACATCTTATTGATAAGACCTTCATTTTGGAACTATGTTGCGCTACATTATGGCTTTTGGTTCTAGGTAGTGTAATTTTGTACTGTAAATATAGGAAATCTCCTAATAATATCCTAACTTTTCCTACTATACCATAGATTAAACTGGATTATTTACTAATAAGAAAATAAAATGGAAATATGGGATATTATTAGTTTTACTGTGAGTTTAGTAGTTTTTTGCAAGATGTGAAATAAATATATTACACCCACACTACTACAGTATTAAGGCGGAGGTAAGAAATGATGCATTATGTTATATACAGTTAGGTCCGGAAATAATTGGGCACTGACACAAATTTCATAATTTTGGCTCTGTACGCCACCACAATGGATTTGAAATGAAACAACCGAGATGCAATAGAAGTGCAGACTTTCAGCTTTAATTCAAGGGGTTGAAATAAAAATATCGTATGAAACGTTTAGGAATTGCAACCATTTTCATTCCCAGTCCCCTTATTTCAGGGACTCAAATGTAAGTGGACAAATTAACACAATCATAAATAAAATGTTCATTTTTAATACTTTGTCGAGAATCCTTTGCAGGCAATGACTGCTTGAAGTCTGGAACGCATGGACATCACTAAACGCTGGGTTTCTTCCTTTGTGATGCTTTGCCAGGCCTTTACTGCAGCTGTCTTCAGTTGTTGTTGTTTGTTCGTGGGTCTTTCTGTCTTAAGCTTTGTCTTCAGCAAGTGAAATGCATGCTCGATCGGGTTGAGATCAGGTGATTGACTCGGCCATTGCAGAATATTCCACTTCTTTGCCTTAAAAAACTCCTGGGTTGCTTTCGCAGTATTTTTTGGGTCATTGTCTATCTGTAAAGGGAAGCGCCGTCTAATCAACTTTGCTGAATTTGGCTGAATCTGAGCAGATAATATATCCCTATACACTTCAGAATTCATCCGGCTGCTTCTGTCTTCTGTCACATCATCAATAAACACTAGTGACCCAGTGCCATTGTAAGCCATGCATGCCCACCGTGTTTTACAGATGATGTGGTACTTTGGATCATGAGCCGTTCCAAGCCTTATCCATACTTTTTTCTTCCCATCATTCTGGTACAGGTTGATCTTAGTTTCATCTGTCCAAAGAATGCTGTTCCAGAACTGGGCTGGCTTTTTTTAGATATTGTTTGGCAAAGTCTAATCTGGCCTTTCTATTCTTTAGGCTTAGAATGGTTTGCACCTTGTGGTGAACACTCTGTATTTGCTCTCGTGAAGTCTTCTCTTTATGGTAGACTTGGATAATGATATGCCTACCCCCTGGAGAGTGTTCTTCACTTGGCTGGATTTTGTGAAGGGGTTTTTCTTTACCATGGAAAAGATCCTACGATCATCCACCACTGTTGTCTTCCGTGGACGTCCAGGCCTTTTTGTGTTGCAGAGCTCACCAGTGCGTTCTTTTTTTCTCAGAATGTACAAAACGGTTGATTTGGCCACTCTTAATGTTCCTGCTATGTCTCTGATGGATTTTCTTTTCTTTTTTTTTGCAGCCTAAGGATGCCGTTTCACTTGCATTGAGAGCTCATTTGACCGCATGTTGTGGGTTCACAGCAACAGCTTCTAAATGCGAATGCCACACCTGGAATCAACTCCAGGCTTTTTACCTGCTTAATTGATGATGAAATAACGAAGGAATAGCCCACACCTGTCCATGAAATAGCTTTTGAGGCAATTGTCCAATTACTTTTGGTCCCTTGAAAAAGAGGGGGCTACATATTAAAGAGATGTAATTCCTAAACCCTTCCTCCAATTTGGATGTGAATACCCTCAAATTAAAGCTGATAGACTGCACTTTAAGCCCATATTCGTTATTTAACTGTAACTTGAATTTATTTTGGTACACAGCCGAAATAACAAAACTTATATCAGTGTCCAATTATTTTCGGACCTAACTTTACGTCTGTGTTATAGGTTTGTGGTTGTTATCATATTTATTAATACTATAACATTGTCCAATGCTGTAGGTTTAGAGGTGGTGACGATGTCCAAGATGCGGGGAGTGCAGGTATTGTTACCAAAAAAATATGGGGGGGGGAAATAGTGCAATATGTCTAGTAACCAGAAAAAAATTAACACAACTTTGATGGAAATATGCTCACGTATGCCCCACTATCACAAGCATATCCCAAATCAGTGGCTATGGGGGTTATGATATGACCAGCTGGTAATCTCGGAAGTGAGGAACTTTTCAAAGAGAAGTAGAAAGGATCAATAGTGTAATCTGATTTTATCACATATACAGTCTGCACTATTGATCCTTTCTACTTCTCTTTGAAAAGTTCCTCCCTTCCGAGATTACCAGCGGGTCATATCCTAACCCCCATAGCCACTGATTTGGGATATGCTTGTGATAGTGGGGCATACGTGAGAATATTTCCATCAAAGTTGTGTTCATTTTCTCTGGTTACATTTACAAGAGGATCCCCCAGTGATGTACTCTACCTCACAGATTAATATGAAAAAATAACCTTTATTAGATAAAGTAACATAATGTCAAGGAGAGAACTAATGTGTTTAAAAAAGAATGAAACCAATAGCTGCGAAAGTCCTGCCCTTTGTTAAAGAGTATGTGAGTGAGCGGTGGCGCGACAGACCAGGGGAATTACAATAAAATTGTATTTTTGCGCTCGACCACGCCGCAAACCAATCACAGCGCGGCCTAACGCTGTGATGTCAGAGTCACGCGCGTGTCACCGCTTGCACCCTAACAACTAAATGCACACGCCACGTGCTCGCGCTACGCCGGGTGCACCAGCACCTATTATATAACACGCCTAAATTTCTCTGGGATTCACTGTGGTCATGGATGACGCAAACGTGGAGGGTACCGCCCATCAGCACTACCCCAGGTGGGCAGGATGGTCCACGGATGCAATCCGACAAAATTGTATCCTGTCATAAGCAAAGCTGGGCTGAAAATAAAGCAGGGTGCCTGAGCATCATATAAAAAGACAAATCGTCGTGTCTTTAAGGATAAAAACAAAAAACAGTTTAGAGACAATATAAAATACATACAGAATATGTACGGAAAATAAATGTATCATATAACCCAATGTAGACATTAATTAAATTAAGATGGCGACCCCCGCTTGCCGGGTGCGCCGCGGAGCTGGTCACCTCGCAGCCGCCCCCTCTCCGGTGCAGCAGGTAAGGGGGGAACCCGGCTACATGTATAAAATGTGGCACATGTTGTTGCTCTTTGAACACCTGAGGAAAGGCCATGTGGACCTTAAACGTAATTTTGTGTGTGGATGTTTGCCTGATTCCTGGTTAGTAAAATCAATAATTGATCACTGTGGAAGTCTCCTGGTGAATTTCCTTTACAACATGAAACAGTGAGTCTGTGAATATTCTAGAGTGCTGCCTCCCCTCCATGATTCTTTTCCTGATTACTTGGAAGCACAGTTGCGCTTCTTGGAAGACCTGCACCTCATTCTAAATATGCATATATACACGTTTTGCTCTCTAGTATGGTATCTGGATTAATTTTCGATTGACTCTATGGTTTTCACCCCACAATCCCAGACCATGTCACACTCAGATAAGTAAAAATGAAGAGTATAAAATGATTGTACCCCAAAGAAAATTCACTTAGTGGTGTGCATTTAATTAAAATATAACCTTTATTGTTATTACTTAAAACATATATTACCGAGTGTGTATGTAACGGTGTTTAAAAAGAAATTAAATCAAATAACACATGCAGCAAAGTCCCCTTTCATATATAAACACTCCTACTCAGTAAATGATTGTAGGGTGGTGGGGATTAAATGGTGCGATCAGCAAAGGTGGAATAACCACCAGATCAGTGAATAGCACAGATGGTATAATAGTGTTTTTTTTACAGGAGAGATTAGTTAGTAAATGTTACATCACTATTAGCTCACCACCAATGGAGTACTTGGTATATAATGTGATGCCAGGGTGCTAAAAGGAAGTTGCTATTAGGCACATGAATATCGCATTGATACCTTTTAGCATTGCCCACACTGCACTTATATGAATAATAAACGTGTATATATGAATTACAGTGGAGTAAGGTAATACAGCCACAGGTGCAACTTGAACCCACACCAGGGAGCCCTTAGAACCCCTTGCACAGCATGTGTACACTTAGAGCGTGTTAACAGCACAAGTGCGTCAGGAGGCACAATGTGGGACTTCAACAACACTTGGTGGAGAGCAGATATATTTCCCTCCCTGTTAGAAACCAATAAGCACTAAACTAATAGCATATATGAGCTATAACACTGATATGCTGACTGAAGAACACTGTACTAAAACAGCTCCATAACGGAGACTGATGACGACATCACGTGCCCAACGTACGTTTCCCTCCAGCTACGGGGCTTCGTCAGGGACAATTTTGCAATGGAGAGGGAGCAGAATTTATTTATAGCCAGCCGTCTACAGAGATGCTATACATGGCCTGCCATTGCGCATGCGCATACAAGCGCATGCACAACTCTTATACATAATAGAACAAATCAAATCTGATAAATTGAGGATATAAGCACCATAAATCCAGATAATATAATGTGGCAATTACCTTTGGAGATGTCCGGCAGCCACTACTTTCAGGTGCCTTGATCTATGACGCATACTCCCAGACGAAACTACCCCTGTATCGCTATTGCGCATGCGTGGGAAGATAGACTCTTTCCTTGATACTAAAAGTCTCCTTCTGACCACTGTGCATGCGCCCCTAGCGGGCAGTTCATCACTCAAATGAGATGAAGAACAGCAGGTGCGCAAATTTCATCAGGATATGGAAGAAAATAAAGACACCCAATAGTGCAATATTGTCTGGTTCAACAAATAGAGTATTGATGAGGACTCGACAGATTTTTCACTCACATATTAGACGTGATGATCAGGCAGTGTGGTTGTTATAAGTTACCCACTTTTCCCCAAACAGGTACACCGTGTTTACACAGGTATTATCCCATCGGAAGGGAGGGAAAATCCACATATAGAAAAGAAAAAGCAAAAATAGTATAATATTGCTTTTATTTTAAAAAACATAAAGTAATGCACTTACATAAGTGACTTTGTGGTGAGCATTTAGACCACCCTGGGTCAATTTGGATGAACAGCACTTTACACAGCAACAGCTTCTGCTTCACGGCCGATACAGCACCCACTGGGCTAGATAAAGCAGTCCTCCGTTTTCAATTTCCCCAACAAAGTGTCCTTCAGCAGTGCAAATGTCCTTCCATGTCCTGATGAAATTTGCGCACCTGCTGTTCTTCATCGTTTGCTGTTTGGATTGGGATTGAGTCCTGTTTCAGGAGCTGCACTTTCTAAGGATAGTATATATTTTATTTGTTTGTATTTTGTTAAAGTAGTGTTATTTGCACTCAATTTGCTCTGCTAACCATCACTCAAATGCGCAGGTGTGAGCAGATAGGCTCACACACTGCTCTACTAATGCACAACACAATGAACTAATTATACTGCGTATGTGTAGGGAGATAGAACCTGCACTACCTGATATTAGGTCCTCTATTAGAATAGAGGTGTAGGGCTGTCAATAAAGATAATGTCATTACAACTAACATTGGTACTTACATCAACACCACCCAGATTAGATGCTCACATTTTACTTTCCTCAATACAAATACGCAATGGTGTCAACAGATTACAGTGGAAATAAATAAATAATATAAATACACGCCAATATTGTATTATTTTGTGAAAAGATCTTGTCACTGTGTCCAGAGAAGTAATACCGGACACATACATGTCCAGTATTATGTTAATTTTGGACAGAGTGTCTAAATACAAGACAATCCGGTTCAATACTGGACACCTGGCAACCCTAGTCCCGACTATCTGAAAGAGCTCCTGGTTCCTTATCCTCCCACCCACTCATTTTGATATGCAGATGAAGGTCTCCTACCAGTTCCCTGAATCTCCATGACTTCTTTTGAGGCCCAAGCTTTTTTTGCCATGCTGCACCCACTCTATGGAACGCTCTGCCTCATACGGTCCGATAGGCCCCCTCCAAGGAAATCTTTAAAAACAGACTCAAGATTTACCTCTTTCCCTAGGTATTTGAATGATGTGTGAACCACAACCTATCCGGCATTCCATACTTAAAGCAGCTGTCCCCAACTCCAGTCCTCCAGGACCTGCAGAAGCTCAGGATTTAACAGGCTCGCCAACCAGGGGGAATCGCAGGGACATTTGTTCCAGGTCTGGCAGTGGAAGGGGACCAACTTCTGTTTTTAGCCGTCTGGCTGCTTCAACCTCTGGTGCTGGTTAGGGCCTGGATTTACCCTGCACCCCTGCGTCACAGTTAGGGCCGGGGGATGGAAGGAGGTAGAGTGAGAGAGAGGGGGACAGTGAGATTGGGGGTATAGTGAGTGAGGTGGGGAGAAAGATAGAGAAAGGGAGAATGAGAGAGGGGGGACAGAGAGTGAGATTGGGGGTATAGTGAGGAAGAGGGGGGAAGTGAGAAAGAGGGGGGCAGAGTGAGTAAGGGAGAGAAAGGGGGATTGAGAAGTGTGAAAGAGGGGGAATGTGAGGTGGGAAAGTGCGAGAGGGTGAGATGGGCAGTGAGAGATGGTGAGAGATAAAGAGGGAGGAGTATGTGAGAGAGGGGGAGGGGGACTTGCAGGGCCACAGACCCCCCCACCCTCCTCCATCGCTCAACAACCCGAGGCCCGAGGGGAGACTAAAGTCTTGGGTTTCAAAGATATCATTTTGACTGAATCACTGGTGCTGAAGCCGGGATATCCTTAAAGCCTGACGTATTGAGGGTTCTTAAGGACTGGACTTTGGAACTACTGACGTACAGTATCATCCCATTCTATCTTCTGTTCATCCTATATTTTTTAACTTGTGTTTGGTCTCTTTAATAGTTTTAAATGTGTTTCTTTTTTTGTGTGCAGCTATTAGCTTTAATTGTGGGAAGCTCTTTCAGTCCCTATTGGAAGAAAAGTGCCATATAAAGTTATTTTTTAGATTGTAAGATCACGAGCAGGACCCTCGTTACTTTCTGTACCCCCCCTGAGGATCTTACTACATTTGTCCATGCATTTGTGTTCTCACACCTGGACTACTGCAATGCATTCTACCTGGGTCTTCCGGAAACAGAGATGCCCTTCTTGCAGCTGATACAGAATGCTGCAGCCATGTTGTTAACTAACCAGGCCCGTTCTTGCCGCATCACACCCATTCTCCGTTCTGTGCACTGGCTTCCTGTAGGCGAATGTATTTCAAGACATTGATATTGAGAGCACTACATGACTAGGGTACCAGCTAGCTGAAAGAGCTTCTAGTTCCCTATGTTCCCATTCACTCACTTCGATCTGCAGAGGAAGGACTCCTAACAGTTCCCAGAATCCCCTTAACTTCCTTTGGGGCCCGAGCAGTCAGCCACGCTGCTCCCACTCTCTGGAACAGTCTGCCACATACAGTTCGAGAGTCCCACTCTCTGGAAATCTATAAAAACAGGCACCTGTTTATCCAGGCATTTTATTAATGATCCAAAACCTGGCCGGCATTTAATAGCTACAGGATTGTCCCACTCTGTTTTGCATCTTTCATTGTGTTTGGTCTTTTTTTTTATGACCTTAAATGTTTTCTTCTTTTTTCCTTTTTGTAACTGTGAAGTGCTTCGAGTCCCATTAGGAGTACAGCGCTATATAAATAAAGTGATTATTATTATCAGTTTGTGCTTGTTTGTCCTTACTTGTATCTCATTCTGTTTATTTACATAACTCTACCCCCAACCACACTTTGCTGCGGAATATGTTGGCTCTACCAATATATATAGTGTGTGTCTAAGGGTGTGTGCTCTCTCTCTCTTTATGCTACACACTTTGTATAAAAACATAATTGAAAGCTCTAGGCTAGGGTCCAGCCCTTGCACCAAATACACTTATGCCCTCACTGGACAGCCCTGTGTGAACCCCTTTATGAAGTCCCTTTGCTGCCTCTCTGGGAGGGAAGGGGTTAACCCCCTGTCTGCTGTGGCGGGAAGCGCCTCTCGATGCGACGCCTCACGCTCCACCCAACTTCTCACCAGCAGCGGCAGGGTTAAACCTCAAGCCGCCCGCCCCCCCCCCCCAAACTGAGGGCCATAAATATCGTGTGCGCGCAGCACGCCGCCGCTTTCATTCCTTCCGCTCGCGCGTTCTAGTTTAAGCCCACCCCCCCCCCCCTCTTCTCTCGCGCGCGCGGCTGTCAGCGCCTCGGGAGCGCGCGATGCGCAGACTCAGTTCGTGGCTGAAGATGGCGGCCGATAAACAGAAGCATCATGACGGGAGGGTGAAGATCGGACACTACATCCTGGGGGACACGCTCGGGGTGGGCACGTTCGGCAAAGTGAAAGGTAGCGGATTGGGAGAGGGGGGGTGAGGGGGCTGACTCTTGGGAGCATAGTTTTTTGGGGTGGTGGGGCTGACTTGTGGCTGGTGGGGCCGTGGTGAGTGAGGTTAGTGGGTGAGGTGAATAAGGAGCTGGGGGTATTAGGGGCGAGTGCATTCATGGTTGGAGAAGCAGGTGGTACATGGGGGGGGGGGGGCAGGAGAGGCACAGCTGCAGGTGGGTGGTGCAAACACAGATTGTAAGCTCTTTGGGGCAGGGTCTCTTGCCTTGTCATTTACCTGATGCACTTATTCCCACTGTCATTTATTGACTGTTTATTGTACTGCTGTAAAGTCCTGTGCACTGGAGGTGATTATAATTAAAATGTATGTGCACAAAATAGGGCGTGGGACTGGCACGGGGTGAGTAATGGGTATGGGGGCAGTATGGTTTGTATAGAAGTGATGGGTGAGGTGAGGGAATTTGCCTCTGGGTCCTCTCCCTGGATGGCTGCTTGCCAGGCAGATCTCTAGCAGAGAGGGAATGGAGTCTGGAGTGTTGCATAGTAGATGAGGTTGGAAAAAGACCTACAGATGTAACAAGACTTTGGCTGGGTAAGTAAAAAGCTGCGGCTCTGCTACTGGGGGGGGGGGCTTCCGTATGAAACCCATAGTATTATTCTTCTGGCGATGGGTTAGCTGCAACCACCGATTGCACTGGTGCTGGAAACAATGAATCTAGCTGTATGTGTAGCGGGTATAATGTGGCAGGCAGAAGCTTATAGAGTTCCATGTTAAAATGGATAAGTAGTGACTCAGTGCACATTTGCATGTCGTTACCCAGAATCCATGGCGGAAGCAGTGTTTGCTAATCGATAATGGGGAAGGACAGGGTTGCAGACCTGTCTGAGATGCAAATGCACCACAAGTTGTATCTTTATTTACTGTACACACATGGGGCTTGGGTTCTTTGATTTTTTTTAAAAAATTTTATTGCCCGTCTTAGCTCTTTATTTAATGTATGATTATACCTATAGGAGACATCACTGATTGCCAAATCCAACAAAGCGGATCACAACTAGGGAAGAGCCAATGAAAACATAAGGGCGGGTGAATTGCAGAGAGTTTAGGACCATTAATACGAACTCTTGGTCAATTTGACGAAAGAGAGGGCATGGTGTATTATGGAATGGCACTGCTTAGATATATGGGCGCTATATAAAGGGGTGTATGTAATGTTTGAAAAGGTGACTGGAAGGTTAACATGGTTTGCTCTTTTAAACCTGTTCTCTGCCAGGTAAGGGTTTGCTATGCATTGCTGGCTTCTCTGATTTATTAAAGGCTGTAAGGACCATATTTATTAAGTCATTAAGTGGGCTTACTGCATGCAATACCATTATTTGTATTATTTTTGTTTAGCGCCTATCTCTCGTACGGCAGCTGTATCCTTATGGCATCAGTCTCATCCAGGACCCTTCTTTATTCTAACATGCTTCACTTGCATGCATTTCAGTTTTACCAACATCCTGAGTGACATCTGTGAGGTAATGCAAAGCACAGATTATCAATAACATGTACAGTACAGATAGGCCTAAAATAGGCCAGTGCTGATGTTCTGGGAGTCAAGTCTGCTCTGTTTTCTGCTTATTGCTCTAATGGGATGGGGTGCTTGTAAATGGAGCGGGTTATTCTAGTGGAAATGGCCTAGGAAGTTAAGTGCCGTCTCCAGGCCAGGGACCCATAATGTTCCGGACAGCAAGTCCTTGACTTGTTTTGGAGTTGCATCCTTAACCCTTTTGCTGCTAGAATGGCTGGCTTGTGTACAGTTGCGGGCCCTGCTGGCTGTGACCGGATTAACTGTTCTGTTGCCGTATCAGCTTGTGAGGTCTCGGTATACTATCCAGCCCCAAAGAGGGTAACTGGTCAAGAAGTGAACTACAACTTCATATAGCATATAGCAAGGAGGCAATTGTGCAAGAACTCTGACCAGCTTGTAAAACTTGTGTAGTTACAAAACAGGGAATGTTACAAGAAAGTAGCTTTATCTCTACATCTGCCTGACCTTTGTCACGAATACTAATGGTCATCATGGCTGTCCCCCGTGCAGGGGAACTGGCTCAAGGTGAACTACATATACATGCTGTAAATGTTTAATGGCCACGGGGCCTGCAAAGCAGGTGCAGCTCTGACTGGATGTCGTAAAGGTTTATTACAATTACTTGGTGAGGAATAATAGACTACAGCCATGCTGACATGGTTTTATGCTAGATAAACAGTATACATGTTGGTGACTTCTTTCCTTCTGTCAGCCACATGCAACTTCAAATCGATGTAGTTGTAGAAGTTGCGTTACTTGCTCTGAAACTGCATTGTAAGTTGTAATAGGTTGAACTTTGGACTTTGTTTTTTCCCCCAACCTCCTATGTAGCTATAACTGCTTGACTTGGTACCAATGCTGTTGTGCAGCATAAGGCTGAGCGGGCGGCGCTTGGCGCGGTTACTTGCATATATATATGCACGTTTCGGCTCACGCGATGCACGTGTGGGCACACGCTCGGCGCTTTTGTAAATAAATTTTTTTATACTTTCCCGCTTGCTCAAATAGCCCGCAATTCTGCCTCTCCCCCCCCACCTCAGCGTCAGCGGGGACTCAACCTAACTTGTCATAGGAGGGGAAGACACTTTAAGAGTCTCCGAAAATATTAAAAGGTTTTGGTGGTACATGCTTTTGAAATTAGAAGGGGAGACAGCCTTTGAGATTGTGTGAAATTCCAGTATTCCTGGGTGTTGCTGCTGTGCTTCTAAATAAATATTTATGGCATGGTTTGGGTTAATGACATTCCTGAGATACACTCCTGCAGTTGAGGTCCTTTTCTTTCAATCTTTTATTTGCCCCCTACAAAATCCCAGTGTCCACCCTCCATCCCCCTATGGACATTTAATATGGCTGCGGCAGAGTCCTACAGTTGTGTAACTTTTTGCGAAATGAACCACACTGACGAGTTGTACAAAATGTATATGTAGTGATAAAATCTTACATTTATATTGTCTAATTTAAGGCATATATTTATTGTTACTGTTGGATGTTGGCCACGGTTTCCAGTGCTTCCATATTGCGCAAGTGGTTCTTTATAAAACATATATCTTAATTACCAAACATGCAATAATATAACATTGAAGTAGTAATTTATGTAAGTTCTTTACTACATTTGAATCAATTGCTTAAAAAAATTGGACTGATTTTGTTAACATAATACTAATTGTATATTCTTTAAATCAACATTGCTTCACAGCATTTCCCCCCCCCCCCCCCCCCCCCCGCAATCTTCTTTTTTTTTTTTTTTTTTCAATGCTACACCCTCAATGTGAATGCAAATCTTGCTTTAGAAAGTCTATATTGCTCTATTCTGACCCTGTTTATAAAGCCTTTTTCTGGAGCTCCCTTGCCACTGTAGTGCACAAAGCTGTTTTTTTGTTTGTTTTGTTTATGGAGAAGGAGCGGCTCAGTGAGTAAAGACACTGACTGACACTGAGATTGCTGCAGGGGAGCCTGGTTCAATTCCCGGTGTCTGCTCTTTGTGACCTTGGGCAAGTCACTTTATCTCCCTGCGCCTCAGGCACCAAAAACATAGATTGTAAGCTCTACGGGGCAGGGACCTGTGCCTGCAAAATGTCTCTGTAAAGCGCTGCGTACAACTAGCAGCGCTATACAAGAACATGCTATTATTATTATTTAAAAATCCATGATTTGAAACTGAACATGTTTCTTGGAAGAGCTCCATTATAACCTCCCTGTTCAGCAAGTCTTTCAAATGCTTATATCCTAAACAGCGCATCAGATTTACCTGTGTCCCCCCCCCCCCAAAAAAAAAGTTGTAAAGGACAATAGGTCTCCTAAAAGAAAAAAATAGCTTGTCCTGCTACTTTGTGGCGAGGAACGTGAAGTGCCGTCACTATAATCAATTTGTTTTGTGCAATTTTCTAGAAGCAACTTCAAGAAAGTACAAAGGTTTTAGAAACTAATGTAGCAGCTCAACATCTTGTTTAAGCCTTTCAGTGCCCTATTGATGTACCGGTGTGACCCCGAGGGCCCTTATAATGCATGCTGTACATCATGGCATTTTTTTTAAGTGACATTTGTGATTAGCGTTTTTGCAGAAGCTCTTCCCCAAAGGCATTTAAATGCCGGGGACCGCGCGCGAAGCCTCTGCAACTTGCTTAGATTCATCTGGCTACGGGATGCTTCACCATGGCAACGCAGCGTCAAATGACACAGCAGGTCACAACATCACATGACGCGCTGGTCTCATTTGACGCCGCACTAAGGTAAGGGGGGGAGGAGAGCAGGCATGGGGGCGTAGCAACAAAAGTTTGCGTACCCCTGGGTTAAGTAATCGTGCATTTTCCTTATTTTTGACCATTTTGAATGTAACACTGCTGCTTATAGATGGACTTATTAGCTTGTTTGTCCCACACGTGCGATAGTGCCAGGATATCTAAAGGTGCAACCCAAGACAAAGAAATATTTTGTAAACAATGTAACAATCACTTTTTTTTTTTTTTTCTTAAAGACCTAGAACTGGCTGCTCACCGAACACAGACCTCACAAGGGAGCATTGAGAAAAAATCAAACCCCTCCCAAGTCTCGCCTCGCTTTGTTTACAAAATAACTGTACAAAATGATTTAATACATCTAGGTCCTGGGATGAGGAAGGGGAAGCCGTCAATCCCCATGTGTAACCCCTTCAACCTGTCCCTGTCATTCGTACACTTTGGACTTGGGAGAGATTGCATCTTTAAGGTCTTCAAACGTTTCACAATGTAACAGGAAATTACTCCTTCAATGCAGTACGATTTGCCTTAAACATTAAATAAACAATGTGACTACTTAAATGGCAGGCGTTTATTATTTAAACTGCCAGCTAAACATATCGATTTATATAATGTATGTAAAATCGGTCTTTTACTCAACTGTGAGATAGGAAGTTGCCATGCTTTGGGCCATTAACACCGTGGTAACACATATCAGAGTGGTAACAAGTATTTTTGAAAACACAATTACAGCCGGCAGAGATTTTACTGACATTTAAATCTGCCAGCTGCAGTATGCCTGCATGCCAGTCTACAGGGCATTAGGTGATCAGATGTTTTTACAGGGTGCAGCAGAATAATGCCTTATACGTGCTGTATCTAACAGATACACAATCTAAATGGCTCTGCAATAAGTGGCACTGTTGATTGAACACATTCCTATTTATCTGCTTTATAGTTTGTCCATGATCCCGACATGAGATCGATACTTAAAGCTTTGTTATAGCTGCAGATCATTACCGTGTTTGTTGCAAGAGGCAGTTAGAATTTGTTACATTGAGGCAAAAATATGACCATTTTGGAATGAAGCAACTCCCAACTGCACTTAAAATTGGATCGGAAAACTTCTGCTTAGTGTGAGCATCTCCTGCCCAGAACTATATCAAAGCATCCCCAGACAACTAAGCAGATGTGGTATGGATTTCTTATAATGTAAGGGGATATGCAGCTCATCCAGATTCTCTGCAGTTTAAATGCGATTTAACTCATGGCTTTTTTTTGTTTAAAGCAGCCTTTGATTTCTATAGTCTGCTTTAGCCCACCTCCCAAGCAGTAGAACATATTTTCAACACTTTTCTGATCATTTTTTGCTAAATTTTCAAGCAGTGTGTGCTGTAAACTAAAAATAGATGTTACCACCTTAGTAATATCAGGATACATAGTAGCTGCTGAGTTACACTGACTGAAGGATTGATTGAAACTGAAAGGCAGAATTGTTAGGCTACGCTTATAGTCCGGCTACGGTCGCTGGAAAAATCAAATTGAGATGACTTCCAGCGATTGCGACCAAGCCATCGCTTTGTCGCGCTTACTATAAGAGGTCGCAACGGCGACAATGCATTTGTTTTGACGCGTTGCCGGCACTATATAAGCGCAGCCTTACGCCAGGTCCCCGCTGGCTACTGCAGCCGACGCTGCAGGGAAAAGAGCCGCCCCACAATGGTGCCGGACCCGCTGCTAGGGGGGGTGCCGTGCTGCACCAACAGCAATGCCTGCTCTCGAAATTGAGATCAGGACTCATGATGGAACACTAGGCTACGCCCCCAGCGGTTCAGCCAATGAGGACGAACCTGCCGGGTGACATCACGACCATGCCCCCCCTCCTGTCTTTCCCCCTGCAGCTCACTGCAGACTGGGACTCGGCTGCACGCGCCGCCTGCCTCTCAGACACGCGTGCACCGCAGGCAGCTTAGTTAAGTCCGCGCATATAGTGCCCGTGACGTGTGATGTCGCCACTAGCAAAAGTTGTATTTCGCGTTGCGGGCGACCAGGGCATTGATTGTTTTAGGGGCTGTCGCATGAGGCGGCAGCCCTTGAAAAATCAAATTTTCCCGGCTTACTATAAGCGCACGCAGTGGCGTCAAAGCATTTCTTTTCGGGCGACGTCGCCGGCACTATAAGCGCAGCCTAAGAATGTAGAATAAATACGTTGTCGCATGCTTTACATATTAAAAAAAAAAATAGAAAGGGGGAATGTAGTTTTGCTGCTTTAAAAGAAATTCAATTTCAAGCCCCAACCCCACCCCCCTTTGTCCACACAACCTTCTACCCCGCCCCAAATTACTAGGCACCTTACCCTTCTGTCAATGATGCAGGTAGAAATCATTTTTGGTTGAGGACCAAAAAATGTAAAAGGTGCTCCTAATTCACCAATGATGGTGCAATAATTGTGCGAACTTCTATATGAAATGTGAGTGCAAAATGCTAAACATGCAATAAAACAAAATTGCTATTAATCGCGTGAAACTATTGAACCTCTGTAGGGACAAATACAAATGTATCAACCTTTGTGGGGGGGGGGGTGAAAGAATGAAAGGATAATGCAGTTCTTAATCCTATCAAGAACTGTTCCAAACATTCTTCCAGGTGTGATTCTTCAAAGTTTGGGGAGTGCAGAATTAAAAACTGAAAATCCAAGTTCAATATAGTGCAATAATTATTAATTAAATGAGAACATATTGCACTTATCGATTTTCTGTTCTGAATTCTGTGTGGTGATTGAAAAGATGTTTGCTTTGGTTCTTTGTGTGCTTTTTATTTATACTTTACATTGCTCCCCCTTAAGATAATTTGCTGTTTAATTATCTACTTATGGTGAGCAACAGTACCTACTTATCCAAATTTGTTTAATATGAAGGTTGTTTCTGATACTTTATTTATCCAAGAATAGCAATTAAATGGTTAATACATCCTATGAACTGGTTTTATCTATGTATTAGGCCTTTATCTGGCACGTATTGCCCAATATGAACATAGTGGCCTTATTAGGGTGGGGTTATTCACTGTTTTCTTCCTGTCATATTTTGCTTCATAGTGCAAAGTCCTTGTGATATGCAACATCTGTACCTAGTCCTATGCAGATCTTTCACCCAAAATGAGTGCTTTAATAAATCGTTCTACATCCTTAAAATGACTGACCTGCAATATGTGCATAGTTTCATTTGTGTGGGTATACACCAATAATTAGATCCGGTATCCAGGTTTGAACAGTTAAAGCTACAATCCCCCTACTTAGTGGAATGCGTATGTGGTTATTGTAATTTTTTGTCTTCCCTAAATTGGGATCTCACTAAGCTAACATTCAAATTCCCATAATTGCAACAAGACCAACCTTTGTACTTGCTGCGTGTTTCTTTTGGTAACGCCAGCCTCTGTTCTGTAGTCCAAAAGGAAGTTGCAGTGTTTTTGGGGCATGATATAGAAACTTCTTGTTGGGTGACACCGAAAGCCAACTTTGCCGCCTCTATTTATTTTTTTTCTTCACCTCGGCTGACTATATATGTATGTGTTGCGCTCCAGGGGACACCTCCCATTCAGATTACTGAAAAAAGGTCACATTTTGGGCAAACTGCTGCTTTAACGTGTTGCTTGACTTGGTTTTGCTTAAAGAAACACTAAATAAAAAGTTCTGATTAAGTTTTTGGCAACAAGGTTCAATACCTTGTCAGACACTTCCCATCATCAAATTGTTTTCTTACTGTACGTGGGTATTAAAGTGACTAGTTCTCTGAATTCAGTGTGAGCCTAGTAATATAGAATCCCTCAGAGGGACAAGTGCCAGTATTATGTACAGTGATTAATGCCCATTATTGGGCTAATGAAAAAGCGAACTACCCAATTGTGCAGAACATTTTTTTCTATTTTAATTGGTAATGTACATCTTTCTTTGCTATTACAAATGCAGTGTTTTTGAGAAGTAGTTTTAATGGAATAGTTCTTCAAAACTCCTCGGTGGTGGCAGTGATCTAGGATGGGGCTTCCATCCTAAATATCCACTGGGCACTTTGGAGCCATTCTGTCAAAAATCTAACCTAACTTAGTGTGTTCCAAACTTCCGTAAGACTGGGTGAAGGAGCTAGTGATTAAAGCATATATAAAATACTTTTATATTTAAGTGAGGACTCTCTTCTATTCCTTGTGTTCCTGCATCTGGCCCATCTGATCCTTACACAAGTAATCACACGGCCCGGATGACTGCATATTAGTAACATTCTGAAGGGGTATGAAGTGTTTAACACATTTTAGTAGAATTGTATTTTTTGTGCAGTTTAGATTAATACGGAGCAGCAGTATTTTGGCTAATATATATTTTGTACAGCAAGTCCTCCAGGTCAGTAGTGGTAAGAATGTAAACATTCAATGACAAAATAGTGTTGCGTACGTTCTCTTGGCTTAGTCTGTGGGTGTTGGACTGAACGTGTATTAAATGCGTACAGGGATTGGCACGTGCTTTAGGAAGCTTTAGAATCGATATAATTTAGTTTGCTTTTATGAGGTAGAAAATGTATTGCATGTTCCATCTAGTAGGAATATTGTTTGTTTTTTTTTTTCTATATTTTTTAATTCCTCCCCTCGTTTTGTTTTTGTGTTTTATTGACAGTTGGCAAACATGAATTAACTGGACACAAGGTTGCAGTGAAGATCCTGAACCGACAGAAGATTCGCAGCCTGGATGTAGTAGGAAAAATCCGCAGAGAGATCCAGAACCTCAAGCTATTTAGGCATCCTCATATAATTAAGTTGTAAGTGTCAGTACTCCATATTTTGTGGCTTATAAAATGCTTCTTCTGGGAAGAACAGAGCAGTTATATCTTCTGATTGATTTGTGATGATCATTGTCACAGGTCTCTAGTTCATTCAGCCAGTGCCACTATGTGATGAGGGAAAGTAGGACTTATTTTCTTTCCTTGTTTTCTCTGCTTCTTGTATGAACTGAAAGCAGATAACATACTCCAGAAATTGAAGACTAAATAATTCATTGAGTAGCCAATAGTATTTAAAAATTTTTTTGGTCAAACAGTTGTTTAAAAAAAAAAATATATATATATATATATATATATATATATATATATATATATATATATATATATATATATATATATATATATATATATATATATATATATATTCTAAAATTATAAAAAAAATTTTTTAATGCTTTCTATACCAGCTATATTGCATTGCCCCTTCAGAAGTTGTAATGCAAACAGCTATAGGATGTGATTGGTTGGTTGTCCTGATTCTTTGTTAGATCTGTTTGTGATAAAGATACACTGTATTGGGTTTAGTATGGAACAGGGACTTAAAAAATAAAATAATCAGTCATTACTTTAAGCCATGTAAAGAAGTTTAAAATGCCTAGAAGCCCACTTGAAAAGCTAGCTGGCTACATGGGGTCAGGAAAACTGTTTATCTTGATACAGTATATGACTGCTACACTTTGCCAACTTTTATGCAAATTTTTTTGCGCACGATTCTGGTGTGTATATACAACATTAACGTGTCTTGCCTGCAGGGCTTGTCAGTCTGCTCTTGTAGTCTGTTTGCAACACTTATCTATTTACGCCCACAGATCTTTGTTTCCCCTCTGTTCAGATGTCTGCTAACACTGCTCACTCTGACTTGTCTTCCACCTTCATATGTAACCTATTTCTGTAGGTATGACTTTGCATTGTAGTTTTATGGAGATGTTGTCCTGATCAGCTCCCCTTCAAAATTGAACCGCCTTTTGACTTGTCCCAAAGCAACTTGATGATAACTAAAGTGGCTTCCAGTTTTGGCATTGTTAAAGCTCATGCGTCACGTGGACCAATAGGAAGCTGCAAGGGATGATGTCACAGCTTCCTATATTAATTGCCCTGACTAACCCCATCGGGCCTGCTACCTGCACCCCCTTTCCGAGGCAAGTATCTCAGGAAGTAGGGGCTCCCCAGAGCTGGAATTAATTCAGTTGAGCTCTGGAGACCCCCTGCTTCAAACATATTAAAGAAGAAAAATGTTGCCAGGATTTCTCCTATAAGGCGCAATCCCTTAATGGTGCCACAGTGTAATGATATAGCAGTGATCTGCTTAAGGCCGCGTCCATACTTGGCGCGATGGCGTGTGTCGAACAAAAGGCCGTTCCTCAATGAAGACAGCCATGGAGCGTGACGTTGTCATTATATTTTTTTTGGTTTTTTTTGCGTGACAAAATAATTTGCTTTTGTTCAACAGCCGGGTCACATGAGCAGCTCAGCCAATGAGGGTGAACCACTCACATGACATCACAGGCATGCCCCACCGTCGCATCGCCTATACAGCAGGCACGCGTGACGCCATGCGCTCTGTTACGCGCGCCTACTATATCCGAGGCCTAAGGGGTTACTGCAGGAGATTGGTGCCTTTCTCACCATATCTGACACAGGAACTACATTTTAGAAACTATTTCAAAATTACATACAACACTTGGAGGGCTACTCACAATTCTGTTAGTGTTCAATAAGTTTGCATAACCAGGTGCCTTCCTTGATCATTAATGGCTCTCTAAGGACCAGGTTGGTTCTACAGATGTGAATTCTCACTAAACCAGGTGATATTTGCCCCTTTTTACTAAATTCGTTGCATAATTGCTTGAAATATCTTAATCGCCCCAATTTAGTGGCCTGTGCAGTCTGTAATGCATATCCAGACACGCTAATCGAACCATTTAAACCCAAAATGTGGGTTTAAGGAAGCAAATTTAGGTTCTTATATTGACAAAATGTTGTCTTGACAGCTGTGTGGGGTTGCACACTGTAGGGGGACATCTCTCAATGGCATCTTTATACTTTCTATTGATTTTAACTGTTTTTTTTTTGTGTTGACATCGTATTCTATTCTACCCATGGTCATTTTTTTTTATAATTGAGCCCTGACTTTAGAATTGATAACCCAAAGGCAAAACAATTGCTTTTGAAATGGCCCAGTTTTAAAAGATTGGAGAACACAGGGCTTTGAAGGGAGACCATATCGGCAACTGAGAATATTGGCAAAATCTGAATATCGTCCGCAGTAATGCAAAAAATATGTATTTTAATGTTTGTCTTTAGAATGTAGATGCCATAAGCAGAAAAACCTGTCCATAACTTTAGCTAAAACACATTTGATTGTATGCATTTCTATTATATTCTATATTGGGTTTAACACATTACTCTTCTTAGGTACCAGGTCATAAGTACACCAACCGATATCTTCATGGTAATGGAATATGTTGCTGGTGGAGAACTCTTTGATTATATCTGTAAAAATGGAAAGGTAAGAATTTGCTTTAATCTTGCTTAAATTTGTATTTATTTAACGAGTACTGTATGTTGCTAAATCTGAACTGAGAAAGCTACAATAGAAACATTGACAGCTGTATAAAATCACTACTGTAACAGAGTTGTCTTGCCATGCATGGCAATGAGGTTGCTTTTGACATCTGCGCCTTGATGCATATGCCCATTTTATCTGCATCAAATTTTAGGAACTAGTTAACGTTTTCCAAGGAGATTCACAGCACGGGTGGAAGGGACAAAAGTGACAAGTTACAAAAAATTGATTACATTACAACATGTTTGGATAGTACCACCCCTCCCATGTAACACAAGACCTAAGGGCGGCGCACTACTAGTGAGCATTGTTCATATGTAAGGCTGGTTCTATAGTGCGGGCGCGCGCGACACTTTTTAGTTGGCTGAGGATAGCCAGCCATTCTATAATAGGGCCGCGCACGGCAGGGAGCTTGGAGCAGACCGACGAGGAAGAAGATGAAGAAATTAATGATTTCACGTGTGCATTACAACTTTTTATTTTAAAAATATTATTTAATACATCACACACGCACATGCACGCACACACAGTACCTTCACTCTCAGCATACACGAAAAGCATGCGGCACGTGCGTTCGCATATGCGCGCACAGTATACAACGACCCTAAATCTGCTTGTAAACCACTCTCGATGCATACTTTCTATGCCAAGGTCTCACAATGACAGAACGACATTGATATTTGTATGTTCTGTCTGGAGATGGGCAACAATGTAGAGAAACCAGGTAAAGTGAGAAACCTTTCCGTTAACAAAGTTCGAAAAAAAATTGAAAATTATTTTGAAGGCCAATGTGAATGATCTGGCCCTTTTATATACAGTACTGCAATTTTGTGACTTTTGGAAAATGTACAAAAATTCACAAAACCAATGCACTTTTAAAGACTCTTTACACATCTCTAATTTTATCCATATACTAGATAAATAGGTTTTAATGAAATGACCTGGCATAACACGTGTGGCTAAAAAGCATGATACTGATGTATGCTGTCTACATTGTGAATGTGCTATGGATAGCAGAAGGGTATAATACTGTTTCAGTTCGTAAAAACGTGCTTTGACATGTCCAACTGGAAGCAATCGGTTGTACTGAAGCAAGATGATTGAAAACTAGACGATTACTGCCTTACTTTGCTAGCTTTAATGACATTTAATGAACTGCATCCAACATAAAGTTGCTCCCAATGTCTGTAGTTCTATTTATTTCAGCGAATCGCCTACACCTTTTTACCACAGTTTGACATTTTTATGTTCAACTTTTGAGCCCCTACAATGCTTTGAGTTCAAATAATTTAGATTGCTGCAGTGGGCTAACCACACTTTCCTCCTGGAGGAATGTAATAAAGTATGAGCTACAATTGCATTTAAACTTCACAATGGCTACCAGAAGAGTGCAACCGCAAGGCCTGTTACTGAGGCAGAAAGGGCATTAGCCTCCTCACCAGCATTGAAACGGTGTGTCTAGGAGAAGGGATGGGGGTTTCTCAGCAATGAGCATTTAGTGCAACCCTGATAATCAATACACCGAATTACACCCATGATTTCTGCTTCCTATTAGAATCTCTAGCAATAGTGGGGTTTTTTAGGTAGACATGATTACTTGAAAATTGATCCGCAGACATTTGAGGAAAGATTTGTAGCTAATATTTTCTTTGATAAAATTGTTTTTGTTTTTGAAGCTGGATGAAAAAGAATCCCGGCGTTTGTTTCAACAAATCCTCTCTGGTGTGGATTATTGCCATAGACATATGGTGGTGCACAGGGACTTGAAGCCTGAAAATGTATTACTTGATGCACATATGAACGCAAAGATTGCCGATTTTGGTAAGGCCGTACGTGTGGTATATAATTTTAAAAAAAAATTGCTCTTGCCTTTGTTTAGCATGTCCACCTTCTTACTTTTTATCTTTACTGAAAAAAAGCTTATGCGAATTTAATATAGAGGTCCTTGTTTTATGGCTGCACTAATGATTATTTAAAACCAGAGACAGAACATAAAACACAGACAAAGCTCAGTTTTAGCACATCTAGTGAAACTCATACACGGTACAGTGCCTAAATATATATGTATAAATATCTATTAAGTAAAATGGTCTTTTAGTTTGACATTTTTGGCCAAAATTGTTGTAAGCCCCTGAGCCAACTTCACGGCAGACCACAATTCAGGGGTCCCTAACGCTAATATAAATTCTTAATAACCTGTGTAATAACAGGAAGAATGATTTATAGTAAATCTGTCAATATTAGTTGCAAAGTTCTAAGTCTGATTGAAGCCTTTATTAACCTGTACATTACCAGGAAAAGCACTCTGTATTAGAGGTGTCCAGTATATTGCACTAATGATTAGAAAGATTCTGCTTCCCCGGGCACCTTATATGGCTGCCTATTTCAAGAGTACGTGCTGTGCTTTTCTAAATGGTTACTATAGAAACCTAGGAGACTTAATTCATAAACTCCAAAACCATTATGTAAGGTAAATCTAATATTGCACAACTGATTTAAAAAAATAAAAAAAAAAAATAAAGTATTTTGAAGGAAATTACCATTGAATGAAGGCTTCCTTGGGTTGCTAAAACCAGGGCTCGACAAAAGCCCTCACTTGGGGTGAGCGCATTTTGCCCTCTGGCGAGACTTATCGGCGGCGTAGTGCAGCTTGTCCCAGCATTCTTCTGCGTCTGCCCCTTCAACTCCCGGCATTCTCTTGTAACTTCTGTTGGCGCTATGACAACGGGATGCTACGTGACATCATGTAGCGTCCTGTTGTCATGGCAATGCGGCGTCATTTGGTGCCTCTCAACCATTTTCACAAGTTACAGGAGAATGCCAGGCGTTGATGGGGCAGGAGAATGCCGGGACAAGCTGCACTACGCCGCCGGTAAGTCTCGACAGCGGGCAAAATGAGGGGGATTATAGTAGGGGGGGATTGGAGGAGAGCGAGTGGCGTAGTTGTTTTTTTTTTTTTTTTTTAATTAGTTGAGCCGTGGCTAAATCTATTTGGGGAAACACCACTTCCTAGTTTGATATTGGGTGCCCTGGGTGTGACGGGAGCTTTGTGACAGGCTATTAATAATACACCAAATAACTGGGTTGAACTGAACGAGGCTTAGATATAATAAAGTATATTTATTCCTTAAATAGGTGAACACACAATATATACAAATAACAGGCAAAATATGGACACTTACTTAAAGGTTAGGACAAGAAAGCCATCAGGATACAGGATGGGCCATTTCTTCCATAATTCAGTTAACATCACAGCAATACATGCAGATCATGAATGAAGACACATGAAGACATTTGAGTAAGGAAGGGATGACTCTGACTTAAATACCATGTCAAACTCATCTCTTAACCTTAGATGCCGAGTTGGCTCGAAAAAATCTCTTTGAAGCAGATTTTAGCTTCCATTGTAAGTGTGAAGTATCACACTTAAAAACACTCAGCCCCTTTGTTCTTGTCCCCAGTATAAACAATTAGGGCAGTTATCTTTTTGATCACCGGGCTATGTTAATTCTTGCAGGATGCTCTTCCTGCCTATTACCATAGCAGAGGGGGGTCTGCATTTTCAGAACAGATCCAAAATTCCATATACACTGTAAATAACTTCATAACTTCAGTTCAGTAGTACTCACTGGCACGCGAGACATATTAATACATTCCGGCACGCATGACGCTCCCAATGAGACTAAATATTACCGTGTAATACTAAAATTAAAAGAGATATTAATATCTGGCTCTTAGTATCTGTTAAACCTCAGTTCTCTGTAATCATTATTTGCGGATCAGTCCCACAAATACACATATGTAGCTTTTAGCACGTTCAGCCAAGGACATCTCATAATATTCTTATATTTAATAAGGTCACTCATTCTGTAGCCCCACTCCTAAATCAGAGGCGTTTGGCCAGTCTACCAAATGGAGTGTCTGGCAGGATACTATGGTTTGTAAGTGTGAGTTATAACACTCACAACCCACTCCAGCTTCATGCAAACAGGTAGAGTGGCTGAGCCTTTGATCAGGGGTCTGCTTCCTAAACATTTGGTCGCTCTCCTGACCATTTGCATTCCTTAGTAGGCAGGCATCTTTGAGGATTATTTAAACAAAGGGCTAGAATCACTGTTTTAACATTAACCCTTTCCCTCCCGCATCAACCCTAGTGTATGTGTGGGTGCAAACACCAGGATAACACAATACATTTACACAGGGGAATAAACATTTGGATATTGAAGCAAGGCAAAACACATTACTGGACCTCAGTCCAGTTAACCCCTTGCTTCCCTGATGAGAGTAGAGGGTGGCCAAATGGGGGTGTAACCCCTTTAATCCCGGGCCAAATCCTCTCGATCGTGACACTGGGAAGCAGGATCTTTGCTGATCGATCAGCAGCTTAAATAATTGCATTGCTGTAAAGGCAAGGAACTGCTGTATTAAAAATAAATGGGACAAGAGGAAATGCCCTTTTAAAATCGGGGACCTTTTCACATTGACTTTTTTTTTTTTTTTTTTGTATACAAATCTTTTTAAATCGCTTTTGTTTTCTTTAGGACTTTCCAATATGATGGCTGATGGAGAATTTTTAAGGACCAGCTGTGGGTCACCAAATTATGCAGCACCAGAAGTAATTTCAGGAAGGTAATATCTGTATATTTTATAACGTTATCTCTGCTCCGCTTTAATATAACAAAGGATATAATGATGTGGACTAGTACACACACAATGGGCACCATTTGTTAATATGTAATTAAATGCTTTAGACCCTTAAGCTGTAAAGTAACGTAAAACTTTATTCAATAGATATTGGCTGAATTAAAAGAAGGAATCTAAGGCCTAGTCCCCGCTGGATACTGCATCGCCCGCTGTGGCGGACGCTGCAGGGACGAGAGCCCTCCCCTCAATGGCGCCGGGCCCGCTGCGAAGGGGGGGCCGCAACGTTGTGGCGAGAGTTGCTCCTGCTCAATAGAATTGAGATCAGGACTCGCGACGGAACGCTAAGCCACGCCCCCTAGCGGTTCAGCCAATGAGGGCGAACCTGCCGGGTGACGTCATGGACGCGCCCCCGTCACTCCCCCGCCACGCCCCCCCGGTCTCTCTTCCTGCAGCTCACTGCGGACCGGAGAATCGGCTGCACGCGCCGCCAGTCTCGCAGGCGCGCGTGCAGAGGAGGTACTGGGGCCTCAGCCTAATGTGTGTGCTTTTCATTGCTATCAAACCTGTTTCTTTTCCAGACTGTATGCTGGCCCAGAGGTGGATATATGGAGCAGTGGCGTGATTCTCTATGCTTTACTGTGTGGGACTCTTCCATTTGATGATGACCACGTGCCAACTCTTTTTAAGAAGATCTGCGATGGTATCTTCTACACGCCTCAGTATCTGAACCCTCCAGTGATTAGCCTTCTGAAGCACATGCTGTTGGTCGATCCCATGAAAAGAGCTACAATCAAAGATATTCGGTAAAACCTTGGTTAGGGCTTAAATGTCCTAGTAGTTGTGCCTGAAATGTTTTAATATTGGCAGGTGTACTACCTGTAAGGTGCAGCCGTTTCCATTTTAAAACTGTGTGGGGGGGGGAAGAAGGTAATCGCAAAAATGTCGGGATACCTCAAAGGCTGTAGGTGTTTACGTGTAATATTTGAACTTCAGTTCTGTGGCGATCTGCACTAAACGTTCGCCTGGGATGTCAAATTAAAATAAATGCATATGGCAAAATGCTTTTTCCAAACATAGAAATGCCCTTGGTCACCCGGAACTGTTTTTTTTTTTTTTTAAATGTATTTTTTTTTTTCTAGTTCCCTCAGATGGAAACAACAAATAATAAAACGCACAAGAAAAGTAATGAAGACTAAATGCTTTAAAAATGTTGCGTTAAAATCTGACTATTTTTAAAATGGGAATTGCCTTTGAACTAGATTAAAATACTTTGCCGTGTATATAAATGGTAACCTTGCTTTGTCCTTTTAGGGACCATGAGTGGTTTAAACAGGAACTTCCTAAATATCTATTTCCTGAGGACCCATCTTATAGTACAAACATGATTGACGATGAAGCCTTAAGAGAAGTGTGTGAAAAATTTGAGTGTACAGAGGAGGAGGTGCTGGGATGTCTGTACAGTCGCAATCACCAGGACCCATTAGCAGTTGCCTATCATCTTATCATTGATAACCGAAGAATAATGAATGAGGCCAAAGATTTCTATTTGGCGACAAGCCCCCCTGATAACTACATGGAAGAGCCTCATACTCCTCGTCCCCATCCTGAAAGAGTGCCCTTCTCTGTCGCAGAGTCGCCTCGGCAGCGACACACGCTTGACGAGTTGAACCCACAAAAGTCCAAACACCAGCAAGGTGTAAGAAGAGCCAAATGGCATCTAGGAATTAGAAGT
The DNA here is from genome assembly GCF_040206685.1 of Ascaphus truei. Classification (NCBI taxonomy): domain Eukaryota; kingdom Metazoa; phylum Chordata; class Amphibia; order Anura; family Ascaphidae; genus Ascaphus; species Ascaphus truei. The sequence goes on along the minus strand of NC_134483.1, from coordinate 57,920,662 downwards.
CAAAGTCGACCAAATGATATCATGGCAGAGGTTTGCAGAGCAATGAAACAGCTGGGCTATGAATGGAAGGTAAGGGCAAAAGGGAACACATTTGTGTAGTGCTGGAGGAAATTTATTTTCTTTAGTCTAGATTGACTACACTTGCAAATGGCTAAATATTCGTCTGCTTAGGGAAACATTTTGTATGAGATTGGTGTCTCTTTTTTTGTTCAAGTGTAGCAGAAATGGGAATCCAATTTTAATTTTTTTGTATCTATCATAAAAATCACGAGTGCAGAACCATGAGTATGGAGCTGTGGAAGATGAGTTATTGCAAAACGTTTGTTTTTGAGGGGATATTGATATTCCACAAGCAGTGTCATTTTATAGATGACCATATTCATAATTTCAAACTTCTTTGCACATGTGATTGCCAATGTTAAAATACCTGTATTTTATCAGCTCATCTTTTTCTCAGTTGCATTGCCTTGAATTAGTGACAAATTAAACTTATACATGTGTTCACTTTTACTTTTTTGCATTCTCAGGTTGTAAACCCTTACTTCTTGCGTGTAAGGAGAAAGAATCCAGTAACTAGCATGTACACTAAAATGAGCCTGCAGTTATACCAGGTGGATAGCAGAACATATCTGCTTGATTTCCGCAGTATTGATGGTATGTAAAATATGCTGTATTTGCTGTTATATTTGTATTCTTCCAAACCAAAGGATAAAAGCACAAAGCCGATCGTGATGGCAAGCATGGGCAGCATCCTCTCCTTTTTGATTTCACAGAGTTTCCTCTTGTATTTCTGCTAGATTTAGAATCCCCTGTTGTGCCAGTTTAGGGGATTGGGAGAAAGATGGTTAAGGCATCAGAGGAAGGCTGCAAATTCCAGCAGCTATTAGCAGGGATGCATTCTTCGGTTAATACAAATTGTTGTAGGCAGTGGAGTGATTTTCTTTCTGCCCCATGCATGAGCACAGGCAGAATACACTAGTTGAAAACTTTCAGCTTGCGGCACAGTTGAAGGTTCCCTTGAAAGTCTTATTTCTTCCAAATGTTCCCCATCCCATTTTCTATGGATTTCACTGAAGGTTCCTATCCATTGTTAGAGATGGTTTTACATTTCACTTATCTTTTGATCTTTAGAGTTGACCACATATCTTAAACAATTCAAGTGTTGTGAAATGACATGGTGTCCATCGCACTTTGCAGCTTATCTTACTTGTATCATGGTGTAATCTAATGTTGGGACATTCTCAAATGTTCTAGAATCAATGTACACTTCAACAATGTCTTAATGCACTGCTGAGGTGTACTTTTTTTAATTTTCTTTTGTCTACGAATCCTAAGCAAAGTTGTAGATCACATTCATTACTTTGGGAAATCACTTCTTGTACGACTTGGATGTGGTTCATTGCTATATCCACTGCAACATCCCGCTTGTTCCCTAGGCTGGGTGAAGTCCAGAGTCTGTTCCAGAAGTAGACTGGTTTGGTTTGTAGTCTTTGGCTATTTGTAGATGAAGGGAACTAATGGCATTTCTCCATTGTCCTGGAATTTTCCTGTTTAAGCAGCAGGTAGCGTTGCAAGGATTTGCTCTACTTCCCCAGCTTTCAAGATTTCAGTTGTAACTCCATCTTCCCCAGGAGCCTTTCCATGCTTCATGGATTTGAGTGCCTTTGCTACTTCTGGCAGGGCGCATGGTACATCATTGGTGGATTTCATTTTGCTATTCTGCTAAATCATACTCTGTCCCGTTTTATGTAGAAGTCCTCAACTCGAAGTGCACTTTTTATTTTTTATTGATTGGCTTGTTTCAATACAATGATTTGCTTCTTCCCAAATTCTAGGTCACTGCTTCATCTTTAAGCTTTTGTTATCTTCACTAGTCGTCCTCAGCATACTGTGTGTGCAACTGAAGATGTTAGAAAAATTATACATTTGTGTAGTCTTGCTCTGCATATTCAATTCTTGTTCTTGTCTTGGAATTGCTTCCTTGTTGTGTTGTGTCCTGTAACTGGTTTGTCATTTGATTTTTCTCTTCTCCCCCCCCCCCCCCCCCCCCGCTCTACTTGAAATTCTCTGCTTTTCGGTTTCTTTGAGTTCACCTTTAATCAGTTTCTCTTTACATGTTTGTGTTCAGACATAAATGGCTGAGAACCAATTGGTGATCACTCCTTGTGTCAAAAAGGTTAAGGACTGTGCAATCTTCAATCATATTTCTTGTTGGCTTTGATACAGTCAATTTGGTCCAAATTCTGCAATTTCTACCAATGTCACCACATTGATTCCTGTTGCCGTAACCATATTTACGCTGCTTTTTCTTTCTGCTGGGCACCAATCTTTGCATTGACACCTCCCATAATCTTGAGGTGACAATTCTTTACTTCGGTTGATTTCATGGTCTGACTTTATGTTGGTGCATACAGTTGGATTAATTGGAACCTGTACCTCTTTGCCAACTGACTTATTACTGCTGTTTCCAATGAGCTGCTATACACGTTATGTAGTTTATCCATCTCAATAGTGGAGCCTACTCCACTGATTCTTCCACTTTCTGTTCCAACCCTTCTGTTTTAAGTGCACTTTAACAGTGCACTTGTTGGATTCATTTACATTTTTGTTTGACTGTTTTTTTCTTTGTTCTACTTGGTAACAAGTAGAATTGTTGTTTAACTGAATTGGCCGGCTTCGCCGGCCAATCAGTTTTTAACCAGATCAAAATAGGTCCACTTTCTGTACCTCTAATATAATAGGTGTCGGCTTTTCGGCTCAATGGGCCTTCACCCTTTCTTCCTACTTCATTAAAGCCAACAATCCCACTGAACTTTAATGGTAGTCTTTTGTTTCTTGCTGTGCTGCTTCACGAGTCGAGCAGTTGTAGGTAGCAAGATTGAGGTTTGAATGAAAGCTTGTTTATGCTCTAGAAACTCCTTCTTAATGCTGTCAAGCCCAGGGACAGCCCAGCCTCCACAGAATGAGGGCCATTTGCTTTTCAGTGTATTCCATGTTTGGAGTTTGAAGCCTCATTTGCATGTTGGCAAGTACCTTTCCCACTTTAGCCAGGGGTTATTGTTCAAGATTAAAAGTGGCACTTGTGGTTCAACCATACGCTTGAACACCCGTTGCCACTTCAAGGCAGTGAGAAGGATATGTCTTTTCTAACTGAGATGTAGATGTGTGCAGAGGCTGCTTTTCAAAAAAATAGTGGCTTTATTTTACCCCAAAGATTGAACAAAGGTGCTTTTCCTAGCAAAAAAAGTAGCAACAAAAAAGTTTTCAATAGCAGATTAAAGTCTATATGCACCTGTGGTCTGCACGGCTCAGCCATCCTTTCCCAAAGTGCAGGGTTCCTGAGTTAAGCAGCATGAAGTCCAGGGTTTTCAGTGACAAGTCCCTCTGTATCAAGGCCTTGCAGGTACAGACAAGATTTCCTGGTGTCACTCTGTATCAAGAACACATACATGCGGTCTGCATGCCCTGGGTAGCACGCGCATGTTCACGTGGTCTGTACGCAAACCAGGGGAGAAACTTCCCTTTCCGGCCTCTTAAACCATTGCTACACTCAGGTGGGCTTGTTAGTAGTTAATGCCGGTCTAGAGGAAGGTAGGACTACTACCTGGCAGATACAAACAGCTCTGTTGGTAACAGGCTTGTCCCTGTTAAACAATCTCCCTAAAAAACGCAATCTGAGATCAGTTTTTAAAGAGCTTTGTTTGGACTGATTGTAATCACTGTCTGAAGGGCTATATGGCTAATTTATCTTTCATACCATTTAAACAAGTCAGGAAACGTGATTAAAATATCTCTTCACTAAAAACCCCAAACCTAATTCGCAATTTGGTTGTAGGACTAACAAAATGGTCCTCTTGGAACTCATTACATTTAACATACTAATTTGTTTTGATAGATGAAGTTACCGAAGCAAAGTCAGAAACTGCCACTCCCAGAAGATCGGGTTCTGTAAGCAATTATCGCCCCTCTCTGAAAAATGATGCAGATGCTGATGTCCAAGGAAAGTCGTCTGATGGCTCGGTCACATCATCATTGACCTCATCAGTGGACTCCACCAATGCCGACTTGATTCCCAGGCCAGGAAGCCATACAATAGAATTTTTTGAAATGTGTGCAAATCTAATTAAAATACTTGCACGATAGTCCTAACTGGTTAACCTATTTCATATTGAGCAATAAGCATGCAGTAATTTGTAGCCAAATGCTTCCAGTTGTAATCAAGTTATAACATACAAAGAGCTGAAAGCAAGATCAGAAATGCAATTTGCACATAGATTGGAAGACTTGTTAGATCTAAAGCCGTAAAGCTAAAGTATGATCATTGATTTATTATTTTTAATAGATACTTGTCATTGACAGTATAAATTGTATATATTTTTCAAGTTGACAGACTTTTAATTGCACATTTTATTGAACACTGGGCTATGTAGAATATTTGAGTAACCACAACTTTATTTTGTTTTTTGTTTTTTAATATAAACCTTTTCCTTGTGTATTCCCATGGTAGCCCGATTATTGTGGTATGATGGCCATAGTTGTGCTGCCTAAACTAAGATTTGGATATATCAAGATCTTTGGTAAATCAAAGCAGTTGAATAAATAGCAAAGGAACATTTGTACAAATGTAATAAAGCAAGGATTCTTTTTTTTTTTTTTTTTTTTTTTAAACTAAGCATGACATGTTTTTGTTTAAAAAAATTTAAATGCTGGCTAAACCTAGAAAATGTCATGGGACTAGTTGAACACCACCGTCTTCATATCAGTGAAAATCCCCCACCCCCCTCTTTTTAATATTCACAAAGTGCTCAGTTGGCAGTCACTTACTATTTTTACATTCCTATGATTTTAAAATGGTGTTGCCCAAGTCCAATTTTAAATCTTACTATGTCTAAAATATTGCTACCCTCAACACTATAGGCCATGTTTAATAAATCGCTTTCTACAACAAGACACCTTCCGGCAGACTCCAGAGTGCGTTGACTTAAAGGGTTGTACAGTGTTTTTTTGTTTTTTTGTTTTTTTTATAGCATTGGAATGGGTTTTAAGGCAGAAGACTGTTTGTTTGGTAAAGATGTCCCTATGAGTTATAGATTGTACATGCAACAAATGTAAACCAAGCCAATACTTGTATGTTTGAAAATAAGCAAAGTATAAACACTTGGAGCATTAAAAAATTAAACTTTTCCCCCAACATTCCATTTTTGATCCTTTATATGCACAAATTGTTCTTCATATGTAGGTGTTTTTACTCTGATTGCTAACACACATCTTTCTGACTTGTATAACCCTTTTGTCATGAAGATTAATGATTAATCAATTCATCTCACATTCAGAATTTAATCTATTTGTAATCAGAATTTTGGATGTTGGATTAAAACAATTGACACACTGATCACTGCAGTATTTCAATATCTTGATATACAAAACTAGTCATGACTAGAAACATAGCATTGCCCAATTTGTGTACAGTGCGTTAGACGAGGCCACTACGCAGGCTAGTGGATGCCATGATCTGTATTGTACAGTATGCTGACTCAGTGTTAAAGTTTTGGGGAACAAAATATAATCTAATTTTTAGGCCAGTTATGGTGGTAAAATTTTTCCTGACATTGCAGACTTCAAAATAAATAAAACCTGTTTTGCGTTTGTGCATTTGGAGTATTTTGTCATTTACATTCAGTCTAACGCCTGTGCCAGAGAGCTGCATCTTCTAGCACTGAAGGCATTTGTTAATGAACTAAAGAAATGTAAAACAGGTTGGATTAGTCATGGTCAATAGTCCACTGGAAAGACAAAGGTGCTGTGACTCATTCCACATTCTAGAATATGGCTACACTAATTGGTGGTTCATGTGCACTGTAAGAATTCTATCTTTATCCCTGATATTGCTGTTGCTTAGATTAAACTTTTTTTGGTTCTAGTTAACAGCATTGGAGTTTTGTCCTACTGTTGAAATACTTTATCCATGTAATGCTACAATAAGGTGGCTGTATTATTTGAGTACTGCATTTAACAAATTTGGATATTTATAGTGCTTATGAAGGCATCATATTTTGATCATAGAAATTAAAATATGGGTGAATACGTATCTATGAAAAAAAATCTCTACCAATGTTGTTTTTGCTCTGTGGGTTTTACTTGGAAATTGAGGTAGCGCACAATTTTTTATTTTTTTTCATATTTCTTTCAATTTATTTTCTCTAGCTGAAATGTAATAGCTGTAGTATTTAATTTGGGAATGTCGCAACCATATTTGGCAGTCAAAGGAGACATTTGAATATTGTACCATTTTAATTCAGTGACCTAAAGCAAATTAAACACCTTCACCACCATTTCTACAGAACACATGGCTTGCATATATCAACAATTTTGCTATTGTAACCTACTACAGATTTGTGCTAGTGTGTGTGTGTGTGTGTGTGTATATATACAGATGTCTGAGTGCAATGTAAGGGATGTTTAGAGGGAGGCAAAGAATATTTGGTGCAATATGGCAGCAGCAAATATTTGTAACCAATGGCATTTTTCCACTTGAGTGTATTTCAGTATGAACTATGAATAAAATCTGTACTTTATCATCACATCTGTGTTAAAATACAAACTTTTTTTTTGCATAGTTTTTTATAAGATTTGTCAAAACTGTATGTTCTCTGGATACACGTTTATTGAAAAAAGGGCTTGTTTGTATTTGTAATTGAGGCGTCATTGCAGAATGATATATGCAAATGTTTTGTTACAAATAAAATTAATAAAAATAATTTCATACAAGTTTAGACTTCAAGTATCCTCGTGCAATAGCCCATATTGAATGGCTGCTGACATATTTCCTGCATTAGAAATGTAAACCAATGTTGATTCAAAACAAATTTACCTTATCGCCAGAGTAAAAATTTCTACATTGGGTTTAATTACTGATCAAACCTCCATTTTGAAATGAATGAAAATTCAAGATAAAACTATGAAAATGTTTACTAATGAAAGTACAGATGTTGGCAGACTATTACCCCCTGTTAACACACAAAATGTTTAACCATCTCCTTAACCATTACTTTCAATAACATGGTGAATGTCTAATAGCCTGTGCCTCGAAGTAGCCCCTGGATTATTCAGTGTGCGTTAATCCCCCCCCCCTTCATAACCAGAAGGGGGTTAATGTTACCCATTGCGTTCTTTGACACATTTTGTAATGGTGCTTTCCTTAGCAACAAAAGGGTTATGGGGCCCAGTAAAGCATTGGCAGATAAAGAAAAATGTTTTAGCTAGTGGGGGTTAGTCACCTGAGTGCTTCTCGTATTTGTGGCCAAGTGAATGTTGGCAATCATAGGGCCACAACTGTCCCGATGACAAATGTAAATGGAGTGCTTAACTTCTTTTGATCTGGCTCACAGCTCCTAGAAAACCAGCATAACGTAGGCAAGTCATAAGGGCACAACAGTCCAGGACACAGTAAGAATTCCGGGTCTAGGAAACTTTTCTCGTTACTATTAACTGATAAAGGTTCATGAAGAGAAGGATGATGGATAAATGAAATATACCCTTTACAAGAATGATTGGATATTTTTTTTTCTTGTGGTTACTACAGTATATAGATGTGTAATTTATATAAAAAATTAAATTAAATCACCGGAAATATAAATGTTTTTCATAGCGTGGTTTTTTGCTCGCGTTAGAAATGTAATTGGATCGCAAACACACAATGTCCTTTTGAGAAACTGGGAGCTTTCTTCTCCTCTCTTTCCCCCCCCATATCTCAGGAAAAAAAGTACAGTGAACACTACAGAAAGAAATTAATTTGTCTCCACAATTTTAAACTATTCAGTGTTCTCTGGCAGCTAGAAACAGCTGAGGTAGAACTCAACTTTCTAGTTGGGATAGAGCAAGAATTCTGAGATGGATATAAAGGTTTGAAGTTACCTGGTCTGTTCTTGACTTTTCTAAACTGCGGAAAGGGTGTGTGTATATAATCCCCAATCAGATTATTCTGCTCCATGCAACAACTCTGCAGCTGTTGAAACTTCAAGGAAGCTTTCAAGAAAGGTCTTGAGCATGCATCACTGAATGTATGCAACTTCAGCATTGGATGCTTTTGTTAGTAGGCAAATTTCTCTTGATACTTGTGACGATAGCTTCCACAGGCTTATTAATATTACACAAAAATAATTGGGTTTGAACTGAACGAGGCTTAAGATATAATAAATTGTATTTATTCCTTAGAATAAAGGTGAACACAACAGATAATACAGTAACAAACAAGAAGTACACTTACATTCGGGTTGGGGAATGAGAAGTATGATGTAGCATTTCTCTCAGCAGTCAGGAAATCATTCAGGTGATGTCAGATAACCATATCAGCAAATGAAAACGAATGAAGACTTTTCATGAAGACCAAAAATGAAGACCAAGGATAGATAGAAAACAGCAGGTTATAAACCCTTTGTCCCTCTATCTGTAACATTAAGACCCTGGGATTGGTTTGCAATTATCTCCAGGCAATCTTTGGTGGGGGAACACATTTTAGGACAGGCCCCCCCTGCTAGCTGGCACATGTGCAGTAGAACTCTGGGGTCTCCTTTCTGAGGCCCCACATGTGCAAATGGAATGCCAGGCCAGCTACCCCTCCGGATCTTGGACAAGATAACCTGTGTTGGACAGTGATAAGTGGGACACTTAAAAACTGCTATGGTATGCGCCTCCCCCATACTCACAGACAGGGAGGGTAATAAAACCTTTTAAACAAAACTTAAGTTCTAGCCATTGGGACTCTAGGGCCATCTGTCATCCTGATAGCTTCAGAGACATTTTTTTGCTTTGTCCATACCTGGAGACACAGTATTAACGGACTATTAACCCTTGTGCTCCCGGATGGATTCTAGTGTGTGGGGTGCAGAAACTGAGGTACAATAACAGAGGGGCCACAGGAAAATACACATTTACAGGTTATAACAGGGGTGAAATCACATTTCTGGACCTCAGTCCAGTTAACCCCTCGTCTCCCTGGTGGGGTCAGGGGTGGCCAAATGGGGTGCAACCCCTTTAATACCGGGCCACCCCCTTTCTCCCTCTACACCTCCCCTTCTTAATGCGTGTCCTGTGGCCCACTGGCCCTAACGGGAAGTGGGGCACTGCTGGCACCATTAATGAATTCAGCCTCAGAGGGATAGTCCTGGCGTGAAAGTCCATCAGCATTGCTGTTTTCACTGCCCTTTTTGTGCTGAATGGTAAATTCAAATTCTTGCAACGCCAAGCTCCATCTCAGCAGTTTGGCATTTTCCCCTGATACCCTCTGTAGCCACCTCAGGGGGTTGTGGTCTGTAATGACCGTGAAAGCCCTCCCATAGACATAGGGCTGGAGCTTTTTGAGTGCCCACACAATGGCCAGGCACTCCTTTTCAATGGTGGCATATGCCACCTCCCTGGGGAGCAGTTTGTGACTGAGATACACCACAGGGTGCTCTTTGCCGTCGTCCCCCACCTGGCTCAACACAGCCCCCACACCAAAGTCTGAGGCATCAGTCTGAATAAGAAAACGCTTGGTATAGTCTGGGGCAGCCAGGATGGGGGCCTCAGCAAGCGCAGTTTTCAGGGCCTGGAAAGCAGTTTCACAGGCAGGAGACCAGGTAATAAGCACAGGCAGTTGCTTCTTAGTCAGATCAGTCAGGGGTTTGGCCACGGCGCTGTACTGTGGGACAAATTTCCTGTAGTACCCTGCGGTGCCCAAAAATGCCATGACCTGTTTCTTGGTTTTTGGAACAGGCCACTGAACTATGGCTTCTACCTTGGCTGGCTCTGGTTTGAGATGCCCTCCACCCACCCTGTGCCCTAAGTACAGGACTTCTGCCATCCCTACCATACACTTAGTGGGTTTTAAGGTAAGCCCAGCCTCCCTGATCCTATCCAGCACCGCAGCTACATGTCCTATGTGGGATTCCCAGGAATTACTAAAGACAGCAATGTCATCTAAGTAAGCCCTGGCATAGCTCTGCATCCCTTCCAGTAACCTATTGACCAGGCGTTGGAAGGTAGCCGGGGCATTCTTCATCCCAAATGGCATCACCAAAAACTCATAGAGGCCACTTGGAGTGATGAATGCTGACTTCTCCCTAGCCTCCAGGGTCAGGGGAATCTGCCAATAGCCTTTGCTCAGATCCATGGTGGTCAGATACTTTGCCCCCGCGAGTTCATCTAGTAACTCATCCATGCAGGGCATGGGGTAAGCATCTGACACCGTCCCTGCGTTGAGCAACCGGTAGTCCACACAAAACCTGGTGGTTTTGTCCTTCTTAGGCACTAGGACTACTGGACTTGCCCAAGGGCTCTGGGACGGAGTAATTACCCCTAGGGTCAGCATCTCCTCAATCTCTCTCTCCATACTTGTCTTGACCTCTGCTGACACTCTATAAGCGTGCTTATGCAGAGGCTGCAGGTCCCCTGTGTGTACTGGGTGTTTGGTGAGATGTGTGGTCCCTGGCATGTCAGTGAAGAGGGCGCTATACTGAGCTAGCATGTCCCTGGCTTCTCCCTTCTGCCTAGCACTCAACTGTGCCCCGATCTCTACCTGCTCAACAGTGTTTCCTTGCTTTGCCTCTCCTAGGAGATCAGGCAGAGCATTGCTCGCCGGATCCTCCAGCTGTGGGCTACAAATGGCCATTACTGCTCCCATACTCGGTGCTCTGTATTCCTTTAACATATTAATGTGATATGTCTTGTGCCTCTCGGGCGCTACCTGTACAACATAGTTGCACTCATTCACCTTTCGGATAACCGGGTACGGTCCAGACCAGGCAGCCATCAGCTTGTTCTCCCGAGTGGGTTTGAGAACAAGCACCTGCTGTCCTGGGATGAATTCTCTGCTACGGGCCTGCTGGTCATACCATTGCTTCTGCTTGGTCTGAGCAGCCCTAAGGTGGTCCTGGGCCACCCCCATAAGCATCTCTAACCGGTCTCTGAGATCTACTACATACTGGATCACTGAAGCATCAGTAGCAGTAGTCTCCCCCTCCCATCCCTCACGGAAGAGGTCCAGAGGTCCACGTACCCTGCGGCCATATAGTAGCTCGAAGGGGGAGAAGCCTGTAGATTCTTGCGGTACCTCTCGGTATGCAAACAGCAAGTGCTGCAGGTGAATCTCCCAGTCTTTCCCCTCCGCCTCTATAAAGGTCCGAAGCATCTGCTTCAGGGTACCATTAAACCTCTCACATAATCCGTTCGTTTGGGGATGGTAAGGGGTAGTGCGCCGGTGCTGTACACCGCAAGCATCCCAGAGACAATGTAACAGTTCACTCATGAACTGCGACCCCTGATCAGTTAGGATCTCACTAGGGAAACCTACCCTAGCAAAAATGTTCAGCAAAGCTGCTGCCACTGTCTTGGCACTTATGGTGCCCAGCGCTACCGCCTCAGGGTACCGGGTGGCAAAATCCACCACCGTGAGGATGTAGCGCTTCCCTGACCTGCTAGGAATCATGAGGGGTCCTATCAGGTCCATCGCTACCTTCTGGAAGGGTTCCCCTATTATCGGTAGGGGTTTCAGGGGTGCCTTCACACGGTCGCCCGCCTTACCCACTCGCTGGCAGGCATCACAGGAGCGGCAGAAATCAGCCGCATCCCTGGATGCCCCCGGCCAGAAGTAACGCTGCAATAACCGGGCTCGCGTCCTGGTGACCCCCTGATGTCCCGCTAACGGAATAGAGTGAGCTACCCGTAACAATTGCTGTCGGTACCCCTGGGGCACTACTAGCTGTCGCTTACCGGTCAATCCCTTCTCTATCCCCGGGTTCCCTTCTTCTCTGTATAGGAGTCCTTTATGCCATAGGCAGCGCTCAGTGCCCTCCCCTGCCTGAGATTCGGACGCCCGAAGTCTCACGCCGGCCAGGGTAGGGTCTGCCTTCACTGCCTCCCTAAAATGGGCTCCTAAATCTGGCCACCACCCAGTCATGTCATTGTCAGGGGAAGGGGACAAGGTAAGGGGAAACAGTAAGTCAGCCTGTGGTTGCAACTGATCCTGGCTTACCTCCCCGGGCTCCTCTGTGCCCTCCGCTAACGTTGGTCCCAAAGGCTGGGGGACTGGGGTGGCCACCGCCGGCATTGCCGCGGTCTGGCTCCGGGTAACCGCCGCCACGGCAGCGGGCTGGGGCACACGGTCGTAGGTGCAGGTCATCGGTCCCAGGTCGTTGCCCAAAAGAATTTCGGCATCCAAACCTGGTAAAACCCCCACCTCCCGCACACCCTTGCCCACCCCCCAATCCAAAAAGATGCGGGCCACCTGCAGGAAACGTGGCTCTCCGTCAGCCACAGTGATCTGCATCCCAGGGCCTGGGAGCAATTCCTCTGGCCGGACCATATCAGGTCGGACCAGGGTCACTGCAGCTCCTGAATCAAGCAAGCCGACTGCGGGCCGGTCACCGACTGTGACCGGGGTGAGATGCTTGCTCCGGCCATCCGTCTGCTGCAGGTCTGCGCTGTGCTGTCTGCCGCTCCTGGCTGTAGGCACCGATGAAACCGGGGTAGGGGTGACATGGGACGTCTCGCTGGGAGTTGTTTCCATGACCGGTCCTGGTTCTTTGGTGGAAGCCACCCGCACGCGGGCTACCGGCTTCGCAGCTGGGGTGCGTTGCCCTCGATAGGGTCCATTGGAACGCAGGGGTTCCGGGCAATCTGGTCTGATGTGGCCAGTGCTGTTGCAATTGTAGCACCGGCGCTCATGCCGGAGCTCTCCCGCCTTCTGTGACCCGCTGCCCGCAGGCGGCTTTTGGGCCCACTGGGGGGTACTCACAGCTTTCTTGGCCGGCGCCGTTGGGGTTACCACTTGGGCTGGTACCTTGGCGGTCATCTGGGACCGGCTGACCACATAGTCATCGGCCATCCTCGCCGCCTCGGTGTAGGTCTTGGGCTTTTTATCATACACAAAAGCCCTCACCGCCGGCGGGCACTGCTGCATGAGCTGCTCCTGAAAGATGAGGTCCAGCAGGCGTTGGTAAGTCTTGGCCTCAGAGCCCTCCACCCAGTGTAACCCGTACAAAGCCATGCGGGTCACATAAGTGACATAGGTCTCCTGAGGGTGCCTCTCCTCCAGCCGGAACTTACCCCGGTAAGCTTCAGGGGTAAAACCGTGCTGAAACAGCAAAAGTTCTTTCAGGTGGTCATAGTCATCAGCAAACTCATCTGGAAGCGCCATCAATGTCTGCTTAGCCAAGCCGGAGAGTAGCGGGTCCAGGCGTGCAACCCTATGCTGGGGAAGCACCCCGTACCGCCGGCACTGCGTTTCAAAGTTCCTTAGAAACATGTCAATCTGATCAGTGCCCTCCACATACTTGGTGAGACTGTGCTTGTCCAGTTGGAGTCCATCTTTGGGGGGTCGGACCGGGGGGCAATAAGCGGGTCTGTTCACTGCCATAGAGATAAACTGTAGCCGCTCCTCCGGTGTCCCTCGGTCTCCCCACGCTGTTATCAGTGCCAGCATTTCAGGGGTAAACGGGCTGGTAGCCGCAGCTATCAGTGCCCCTCCTGCTGCACTTGTCCTGGGAGGTGCACTTGGTCCCTCCCCGGGATCCTGCCAGCCCGGCACTGGGTTCAGTCCCTGATCTCCGGGCGGCTGTAAAAGGGCATGCTGAGCTACTTCCAGGACCTCTGGATGCTCAGCTTCATATGCGGTGACTGCAACAACCATGTCCTCGACCTCCTGGTCCACATATTCCAGTCCATAGGCACGGCACTTGTCTTTTAGCTGATTTCTAGTTCTCAGGTAATAGAGGTTCTCCGATTCACTCATGGCTCTGAGTTCTGGGTCGCAGCAGTGAGGTGGTGTGACAACTTGCGTTACTTGTTGCACTACTGTGTGTTCAATATCTTTAGTCCCAGGAACTTGCAATTACCATCAAGTTCCCACTGGATCACAGTACCCCGCAGAATACTGTAATCCAGGTCCAGTTCAGTCCCGCCAGCTGCCACCAGTTTTATTAATACGCCTGTGACGATAGCTTCCACAGGCTTATTAATATTACACAAAAATAATTGGGTTTGAACTGAACGAGGCTTAAGATATAATAAATTGTATTTATTCCTTAGAATAAAGGTGAACACAACAGATAATACAGTAACAAACAAGAAGTACACTTACATTCGGGTTGGGGAATGAGAAGTATGATGTAGCATTTCTCTCAGCAGTCAGGAAATCATACAGGTGATGTCAGATAACCATATCAGCAAACGAAAACGAATGAAGACTTTTCATGAAGACCAAAAATGAAGACCAAGGATAGATGGGAAACAGCAGGTTATAAACCCTTTGTCCCTCTATCTGTAACATTAAGACCCTGGGATTGGTTTGCAATTATCTCCAGCCAATCTTTGGTGGGGGGAACACATTTTAGGACAGGCCCCCCCTGCTAGCTGGCACATGTGCAGTAGAACTCTGGGGTCTCCTTTCTGAGGCCCCACATGTGCAAATGGAATGCCAGGCCAGCTACCCCTCCGGATCTTGGACAAGATAACCTGTGTTGGACAGTGATAAGTGGGACACTTAAAAACTGCTATGGTATGCGCCTCCCCCATACTCACAGACAGGGAGGGTAATAAAACCTTTTAAACAAAACTTAAGTTCTAGCCATTGGGACTCTAGGGCCATCTGTCATCCTGATAGCTTCAGAGACATTTTTTTGCTTTGTCCATACCTGGAGACACAGTATTAACGGACTATTAACCCTTGTGCTCCCGGATGGATTCTAGTGTGTGGGGTGCAGAAACTGAGGTACAATAACAGAGGGGCCACAGGAAAATACACATTTACAGGTTATAACAGGGGTGAAATCACATTTCTGGACCTCAGTCCAGTTAACCCCTCGTCTCCCTGGTGGGGTCAGGGGTGGCCAAATGGGGTGCAACCCCTTTAATACCGGGCCACCCCCTTTCTCCCTCTACAATACTATGGTAGCCAAGTTTATCAGAGCAACTGCGAATCAAATCACGGATACAGGCTCCCATACCTTCCTGGGATATGGATCTAATCTTTGAGGCTTCCTTTGGCAGCTTTTGAACCTTTTGCGTGTCTTATCCCTTGGCGAGTGCTATCAAAACACTTTCTCGCAGCGATCACTAGAGCACGCACAGTTGGAGAATTGCAAGTGTTCTCGTGCAAGGAACTGTATTTCCTCACTTCTGCTAAGGTGGTATCAGAGTTCCTGATGAATCGGGATATTATGGGCCTTTCGTTTTGCTCTCAGCCTTCTAATGAAAAGGAAAGAATATTACTTAATGTAAAGTATTGACAGCCTATTTCCAGAAGACAGCTGAGTTTACGAAAACATCAAGGCTGTACATTTTCCAAGGTCCCAGAAAAGGGAAGCAGTTTTAGCTGCATCTATTTAAAGACGGATCACAACAGCCATCAGCAAAGCTTATACTTCTGTGGGGAATGTTCCACCACAAGTGATTAGGGCTAATTCAACAAGGGCTATGGTAACTTGGGTGGAAAAATTGTGAGACATTTGTAAGGCAGCAACATTGTCCTCACATAACTTCACTAACCATTCTAGGTTTTTGATATCATTATCCTTGGCTAATGCAAGATTTGTGAGGTTTTACAAGCTGCAATTCAATCAGCTACCAAGTATGTACTCAATCTGTTTAACGGCTATTCTGGCTGCCATAGAGGACGCTGAAGAAAATAGGACATTTACCTAACGATATTTTGGTTTCGTTGTCCTGCTTTGGCAGCCTACTTTCCTCCCCCCCTCTGTTTTTTTTTTTTATTTATAAAAGGAGCTTAAATAGTGGATAACTGACTAGGTAACAGCCACATCTCCTTTCATACCTGCATCGGAATTCTTGTCCTACCCCAGCTAGAAGTTATATACCAGCTGTTTCTGGCTGCCATAAAGTACTTTAAGAAACTCATATCGGTAGCTAGATCTATTTTTACAGTCATGTGTTTCATCTTTTATTTGTCTCAGTAAGTTAGAGTTAAACAGTTTGGGATATATTTAGTTATAATAATTCAGTATGGAAATTGGTGCAGGGGCTGATAATGGAGTGTTTTGTTGTAATTAACATCTTTTCCCCCTCCCCCCAAGTATTTCATGTGATGCATTACTAAGGTAATGCAGTAAACAATACCAAATGACGAACAATTACATGCTGTATTTATGGAGCTATGAGCTGAACTTCATTCTATCTAAGGCCGTGATTATACTAAAAATAGCGCACAACGCCGCTTGCCTGAAAACAAACAAACAGAAATGCCACGTGGAGCTGCAGGGCGGCGGTCTCCTGGAGCGATTTGAGAATTTTGTTATGTGGTGGGGACGGCCGCGTCACTTGAGCAGTTCCAGCCAATGAGGGTGAACCGCTCACAGCCACGCCTCCACCATACCACCTTAGGCCTCAGACCCGGTGCGCCCGGCGGCGCGGGCGGCCACACGCGAGTTCCCCACCAGCAGGGGAATCCTCCCGAGCCAGTCCCGGTCCCCCCTGGCTGCACAGCTCACTACACGCTGTGGCGCGTCAGCCGCTATGGGATACAAGAGAATGGTGATCCCTAGCGTTGACGCGTCACGTGGTGTGGCTGTAAGCCAATGGGGAGGGGAGGCTTCGGGAGGAGGAGAGGCTTCGGGGAGCGGGGAGGAGTGTGGAGTGAAAGCAGCGTGAGTGCCTGTCTGTGTGTGTGTCTGAGTGCCTGTCTGTGTGTGTGTCTGAGTGCCTGTCTGTGTGTATGTGCCTGTGCCTGTGTGTGTGTGTTGCTTTACTTACCTTCAATCAGCAGCCCAAGCCGAGGGGGGGGGGTGGGGAGAGTAGCGGGTCCCTCCGCTCAAGCCACGCCCCCCCTCCCGCTCAAGCCGCCCACCTCCCGCTCCGGCTCCCGCTCCCTACAGACCGCATATCGCGGTCTGTGTATGTCAGCGCCCCGCCTGTATGCAGTGCGGGCGTGCTGACTCTGGTAGCGGGGCCTTAGCCTTACCTCCTCTCCTGAGGCCCTGGTATAATCAAAATGCTGCTGCCCAGCAGCATTTGGGTGACATCACCGGATCGCGCGGCCGCTCAGCCGCATCTGGTATAACTATGGCCTAAGGCAGGAGTGCACAAACTTTCTGCGCTGCGCCCCCTCTGCCTGCTCAGCGCCAGAGCTCACGCACCCCCTTAACTAGCAACCAGCATCGGGTTATGTGACGTCATGTGACCCGTGGCGACATTTGATGCGTTGCCATGGCAACGTGTCATGTGACTTCACATGACCCCGACACCACGTTGCCATGGCGATGCGTCGCCCGAAGCCAAGGTAAGTAGATTGCACTAACTTATCTCTTCCTCTCTCAGCACAGGCTATGTTTCATTAACCTTCAAGCATGCTTCAGTAACACCAATAGTCCTGAATAAACCTTATCTCGATCCTACCTCCCTTTTCAGAATGATTGCGATGCTTTAAGAAATAGGTGAAAGCCTCCAAGACTAGATTCAGATCCCATGAAGATATGGGAGCCTTTGATAAAGTGCAATCTGGACTACAGCCTACCTACTCCACTGAAACTGCCATAAGAAGCCATCAATTATGCTTTTTCTGTACACCCTCCATTCCATTAGCCTGCATCACACTCCCCTCATAGGTTACTTCTTACCTATTTGTCCGCTCTCTGTTTCTTCTTTACTAGCAAATCTCCGTCACTCACAGTTATCCTACCTCAGGGTTCTGTTCTGGGTCCTCAACGCATAACCTCGTCACTTGGAAAATGAATACAGATATTCAGTTTCCACTACCACCAGATGATACCGGAAATTAGCTCTCGTCTTCTGATCTCTCCAGTCTTCTGTTACAATCGTTCTGCTTTCTCCTCATGGATGTCCGTCACTCTCTGAAACAGAACATGTCAAAAACAGAACTTCATTTTTTCCCCTCAAACCCATTAAATAACTAGACGTAGACACAGTAATAGAGGTAAAAGCCACATCATATATTAACCATTACTAAACACAAACCATAAATAACATACCAGGAAAAAAGAAGGATGCTGCCAACCTCAAACAAGACCACACCTCTCGTTTTAAACCAAGATGATATAAATAACACGGAGCAGGTAAATTCCATATTTAGGTTAAGCAGCATCTGGAGCTCTGGGTCTCAATGCCTATTTCCAGTACAACCTCCCAAAGGCTCCCAATAGGAGGTCATGTAACCCAACATTAGCAATGGCCTTTGCCATTTGAAACATTCAATTCGCACCTGCATAACAAAGAGCCCTCTCAATCCCTTCTTGAAGACCCAAATGGAAAATATCTAACTTCACATCAGACAAATGGGCGCCATCCTCCAAATCCACTCTAGACCCTCAATGTTTCAGAAATTGCCATATTGAATTCTCTCCTGCAATGTTGTAGTGTTCAGCAGTGCCAGTGTAAGGCTGTGGCCACGCTGCCGCTGACCGCGCGGTGCTTGGCGAGGTTACTTCTAGCAATTTCAATTTAGACGTCCCCGCTCACGCGGTGTGCGCGCGTTTGGGCGCGGACACACACCCACGCTTGGTGCTTACATAAATAAAACAAAATGACTTTGAACCGTGCTCAGCTTGCCTGCAAACACCCCCCCCCCCCGCCCCACGAAATAGCGCGGACACCCGTCGCTCATGGTTGGAGAACTGGTGACATCACCGCTCTCCAAGCATGAGCACTGTAAGCCCCAGCGGGGCCGCAGCCTAATGCCTGGGACATAGCAGGTTCAGCCGCGCTGAGCCGCGCTCCTGCTCTGCCTCGCCTGCTCAGAATGGTGCTTTTTTTCTGTCCTGGCAGGCGAGGCAGTGAGCGCGCTCTGGGGGCGGAGGCGTGTCAGGAGGCGGAGCGGCAGGCGGGGCTAGTCCCTCACTCCCATTGGATATGAGCGGTCACGTGACCGCTCCTCTGCTTCCCCGAGCGGCAAATTTTAAACTTGCCTGTCTCGGCAAATTTTAAACTTGATTGTCTCGTCAAGTTTTCTGAGCCTCCGCACGCATGCGGAAGGGGATACTATAGCCGCGCTGATGACAGATGCAGGGGGTTAGTGCATCTGCTCAGCCCGGCTCAGCGAGGCTGAACCTACTATGTCCCAGGCCTTAGGCCTGGGACATGGTCAGCGCTTATGCGCTGAGCCGTCTGCTGCTCGGCACTGAGCCCCTGCAGCCGCAATGAGAGCGGCTTTAGCAGGGGCTCGCGCACGCGTCAGCACGCTTGGGGAAGCGTGTGTCTGACGGCGTCTTGAAATTTCCCTGCTTGCCGGAGCGCAGGGCCGGTCACGTGAGCGGTTCGCCCAATGAGGGCGAACCAGCTCCGTGACGTCACTGGCCCGCCCCCGTCCCGCCCCCTGACGGCGCGCTGTGTAAGGCCAGGGAAAGCACCGCTTTCCCTGAGCCTCAGCGCGCCTCAGCACGTTTGAGAGGCACTAAGTCCCAGGCCTTAGGCTGAGTCCCCGCTGGCACTGAGCTCGCTTGGCGCTTGGTGCGCTTACCTTCTTCAATGTGGATCAGCACATCCCCTCTCCAGCTGTGCTCGCGCACTCATGCACGTGCGCACACGCTCTCCCAAGCGTTCTGCTTGGGGAGACAAGGGAGAGATACTTTCGTGCTGAGAGCAGGGTCATATGACCCTACTCTGACAAATGGGAAGAGAGGGCATGTTCTACTCTGCTGTCACACACACAACACAACACTGAATTAAGCAGAGAAAAGTGGAAAGGGGGGGGGGGGCAAACGGACAGAGAAGGGTGCAAACGGACAGAGGGGGGGCAAACGGACAGAGGGGTGGGGCAAAGGGACAGAGGGGGGGCAAAAGGATAGAGGGGGGGGGCAAACGGACAGGAGGGGGGCAAACGGACAGGAGGGGGGCAAACGGACAGAGGAGGGGGGCAAACGGACAGAGGAGGGGGCAAACGGACAGAGGGGGGGGAACGGACAGAGGGGGGAGGGAAGGACGGACGGGCAAACGGACGGGGGGGGCAAACAATCGGGGGGGGGGCAAACGGACAGGGGGGGCAAATGGACAGGGGGGGGCAAACGGACAGGGGGGGGCAAACGGACAGGGGTGGGGGCAAACAGACAGGGGGGGGCAAACGGAGAGGGGGGGGCAAACGGAGAGGGGGGGGCAAACGGACAGAGGGGGGGCAAACGGACAGAGGGGGGGCAAACGGACAGAGGGGGGGGCAGACGGGCAGGGGGGGGGGCAGACGGACAGAGGGGGGGGCAAACGGACAGAGGGGGGGCAAACAGACAGAGGGGGGGGCAAACGGACAGAGGGGGAGAAACGGAGTGCTGCTGTGTGGTGTGGGGGCAAACGGGGTGGTGTGGTGGGGGGAGAAGGGAGAGAGAGAGAGGGGGGGAGAGAGAAAGAGAGGGGGGGAGAGAGAGGGGGAGGGAGAGAGAAAGAGAGGGGGGGAGAGAGAGGGGGGGGGAGGGGGGGAGAGAGAAAGAGAGGGGGGAGAGGGGGAGAGAGAAAGAGAGGGGGGAGAGATAGAGGAGGGGGAGGGAGAGGGGGGAGAGAGGGGGGGGAGAGAGGGGGGAGAGAGGGGGGGGGGGGAGAGAGAAAGAGAGGGGGGATAGAGAGGGGAGGGGGGATAGAGAGGGGAGGGGGGATAGAGAGGGGGGGGAAGAGAGAGAGGGGGGGAAAGAGAGAGGGGGGAGAGAGAGCAATGGGGGAAAGAGAGAGAACAATTGGGGAGAGAGAAAGAAAGAGCAATGGGGGGAGAGAGAGCGCGATGGGGGGAGAGAGATGAGAGAAAGGGGGGGGTGGAGAAAGAGAGAGATACACAGACAGCCCCTATACAGCCAATGACACACCCCTTCCCGTAATAGCCACGCCCCCCCCACTCCTGCTCTAAAAATGTTGCAGGACAGCGACAGCTGGTGACATCACCGCTCTCCAAGCATGAGCGAGCTCAGCGGCAGCAGGGCCGCAGCCTAAGGCCTCGTCCATGGTAAGCGCTTGCTCGCTTAAGCGTGCTGACGCTCGCTCATGCTTGCCACTGAGCCCCTACAGCCGCAATTAGAGCGGTTTTAGTAGGGGCTCGCCTACGCTTCCGCAAGCGCTTGCGGAAGCGTAGGTCTTAGGCAATTTTAAAAATCAAGCGCTTGCCGGAGCGCAGGGCCGGTCACGTGAGCGGTTCGCCCAATGAGGGCGAACCAGCTCCGTGACGTCACTGTCCCGCCCCCTGACGGCGCGCAGGGCAAGCAACCGCAAGGCCAGGGAAAGCACCCGCTTTCCCTGCGCCTCAGCACGCAAGCGAAGAGCCTGGCCGAGGCCTAAGCCTTTGTCCTACTTCTGACCAAAGAAGAAACTGGAGCAACTATTATTATACATGAGAAAAGTCTTAATTTTTTTTAATCCACTGATTTTAAACTTCCCAAACTAGATCTGTAACTAAAAAGCTCTGGTGATTACTCACTCCATTTTAAACCACAGCGACAAAACCAGCAAGTGCTACTGAAGAAAATCCTACCTGGCTTCCATAGGGATGTTGTGCAGCTCTCTTTTAGGTTGAGCGCATAAGGCCTGTAATATAGTGGGCGAGCTCGCGGCAGTTATAGTTGGCTGTGGTTAGCCAGCCATCGTATATTAGGGCCGCGCACGGCAGTGAGCGTGGAGCCGGGCCATAGCAGGGAAGACTGTGAAAAGTACGTTTTTGCGCCGCTACCGCTCAGTGTCTGCAGTGTATGTATGTATGTATGTATGTATGTGTAACGGTATTTCTGGCCCGGCCTGACCCACCCAATCTCACATTGGCCCCTGTGGTCTAACCGGACCCCATTACAGTGTGAATATGCCTGACGGTGCACCTGCTGGCTACAGGACTCCTGAGTCTCCCGCATGATGGTGTGTGGGGAGGACCCGTCAGACAGGCAGCTGAGGTAGTGTGCTGAGTCTCACCTAGTTCCAGTGCAGCGCCTCCACCTCACCAGGGTCCCTGCGTCCGCAAGGGGATGATCCTGGCGAGGAACTCCTCCGTGGTGCTCCTCTCTGTACACTCATTCCAGATAGATACACGAGAGGGTTTCTGGCTGAACTCATCTTTATTGACACGGTGGGCATAGCTGCCCTCCACAAGGAGTATCTTCAGCCACTCATCTCGCCAGTGCTCCCTTTAGTTAGGTATGTCACCTAGATCAGGGATTCACTTATTCCCGCAGGAATCACTGTCCTGTGCCAGGTCCCTGGACACAGCCTCCCATGGAGTTATTATAACATAACTGACACTCTGATAGAACTTGAACTCCTTCCTCAGCTCTGACAAGAACTGGAACTCTTCCTCAACTGAACCTGAACTAGACAGCAACTCAGGTAGAACTTTCCAGCAACTAACTTTGCAACACAGTGCTGTGCCTTATGTAAGCTCCTGAGGCTGACACACCTCTGACATCACTAACCATGGAGTCAGAGCATGTGACCAGTCCCAGCCATACACAGAGCACCCCACCAGGGTGTGAGGGAAAACCTCCATGATTACTGCTGGCATGCCCACACTTACCAGGCCTTACTGCCAGCAGGAGAGATGACTGTAGGCATTTTACATGACCGCTACATATGTATGTATGTATGTATGTATGTATGTATGTGTGTGTGTAATATGTCAATAAATAATTTCTTCTCACAGCATGTCTTAATTTTTTTTAAATATACACACACACACACACACACACACACACACACAGCTTCCCCAGTGACACACAAACACACACACAGTACCTTACAAGCCTGTCGCTCACAGCAGCACAGACCGTACACACGAAAAGTGTGCGTCACATGCACGAGCGTTCGCACAGGCAAGCACCCACTATATTACTGGCCTAAGGCCTCGTCCTCGCTCGAGCGCGGCGAGAGCGGGGGGCGATTAGTGTCCAGTGTAGTTGTGCGTGCCTGTGACGTCACGTGAGTGGTTCGCCCTCATTGGCTGAACCGTGCACGTGACCAGGGCAAGCATGACAAATGAATTTGTCTCGGCAAGCAGCGGAGCGCTCAGAGGCATGTGCGTGCGTACTCAGGACAAACAAATTATCGCAATGTGTTTGATCGTGCTGGGCACGAGCGCACACACGCGCTCAGCTTCACCCTAGACGCAGCCTTTAGAGCGCCCGACAATCCAGACTGATGGGACTGTCTGCTTAGAAGCTGAAAACCCCGAACCATATCAGGGATAGAAACTTCCCGGGCTCCTAAAATTCCATCCCTGGCGCCTGGGTTTTGTGGTGCTGAGTGACCTGTCAGTCACAGTGCGCC